>NC_089587.1:197506964-197806964 GCF_019320115.1 Miscanthus floridulus
TCCATGAAGAAGGAACGTGCAAATAAACACGATTAAACTAATCTAAAACCTGCATCTGCCGCACGACACCTAGTTTCGTCAAAGCTTAAACGTGATTAAAATGCATGAACCCACAACATGTGACAATCTAGATTAAAATAACTCAGCCATTACGAGCATGTTATCTATTTGCAAAGGTAATACGAAAGTAATGATCATTGAAGCACGAATAAAACCATAAGAGGGGGCCGAACAATATCAATCTAGATTGGGCAAAAGTGTGTTACAAATATATAAAATATTTAAAACATGCAACACAGGATAACTTAATGAATCTATTAGATTTTGCCGTATCTAATAGAGCCGATAACTGTCTTGCCTTCACTAAGCATATTGAGCAAATGCCTGCCGCACGGTATCTACTCATAAACAAAGCATAAGCAAAGACTTCTTGATTGTCAAGCAAAGATCCGCCGCACGATCATTGAAAACAAACAAGACTACTTGCATCACATCTAAATCCACCGCATGATACTAAACATGATAACAAGGTTGTCGGAACTTATGGAGGTCGACGGATCGATGACTCCTCTCGAAGAACTCGACGACACGACAAAAGGACTCGAAAATTGGCATGGGGCCGGTTGTATTGATTTGGTTGTGAACGCCTATTACAATGGTCGAGGGTCAATATTTATACCCTAGACAAAACACGAGTCCTAAAAGACTACGATTTACAAAGGAACTCTTAAACAAACTTGGAAACCACGATTCCTTGCCCTAAACTCTCAGAGTCCTTTATTATTACAACTTTCATCTTTTCGATCGGCTTTGCTTGCCATCTTCTGCTTTCCTGAATGGAGTCACCACCTTCTGAAGTAACCGACCACACAAGCATTTAGCCGACCGCTCGTTTTGTTTGCCGAATGTCCTTCTTCCCACATGCGGGCCCACCTGTCATCTTCCAAAGTCGACCAAAATCTAGTGTTAACACTTATCATATTTCTTGGAGTCAGAAAATTATTCCCACTAGTCGGATAAGTCTTACGAGTACATTGTGTACTCAAGGTTTATTTACCCCTATTGCAGGTGATGCATGAGAAGTATCTTTGTGTGGAGGATTCTTCTGGTGGGCTCAGACAGATCCTAATCCCTTATCGCTAGATGTTATTTTTAAATTCCGCTGTTTATTATTCCACACTCTGATATTTGGTAATGTAATAATGTATTTTTTTAAGAAACTCTGATGTATGAAATGAAAATGTATTGTAACTCGTTCTCATTATTGGATCCTTGGGGAAAATGTGGATCTTTTGGGTTTGCCCTTGGGGTGTGCCCGATGGATACCGCCCGCTGTAGCTTGCTTTCGGGGTGCTTAGTGTCTGGTGGAAGACGAGCACCTCGGTTAGTGTGTTATTTCAGGCGGTTCTGCCACAGATGGTACCAGAGCCAATAATGGTTATGAGTTTCATCATCTTTTTTCAAAACTTAAAAATTTGACCAAACAAAAGCTTTGTGAAAAGGAGGATGCGATTAAGTTAGCTAAATAAGTATAAGCCCTAGCAATATGGTCTATCTAGTATAGCGACACTGGTTTATCTAATCAGTTTTCTGCAGGTACACTGACTTACATTGCGTAAGAAATCGCTTAGTATTACGAAAAGTGAATGTGCGATGTGCCAAAAATTTTACGAATGCCGCTATATTCTGACTTGAGTGAACGTATAGGCCGAAGCATGCAGCATGATAATAGCATCTTACTTAAACTGAAATCCCCCTACACGTATAATTGAATTAGTAAATTGATAGGACTAACTAAAGGAATGCTTTAATAAATGTGCTGTCATTCCTATAATCCCTTACTTCTGATCGAGAAGGTTGTTCTAAACAAATGATTCCTATCTCTTACAGATGAATCTAAGATATGGATGTAGGGGCACCAGTGCGGGGGTAGCTCACGGTCTTGGCGAGGGTCAAGGAGAGAGTGGCCAGGCCCATGAGCACAACGAGGAGAGCCATGGGGCTCCACTTTTGGCTCCTCCTCCTCTACCACCGCCGCCTCTGATGACTCACGCTGAGATGATGGTGGAGCTATTGGCTACTCGCTGAGAGTTAGCCCATGCCATGGAGATAATGGCACAATCTGTCGTGGGCTTCGCCCGTGGAGGCCACAGGGGCAATGTTCGGAACAGGGGTGGTGCCCATCGTCCTGAGAGACCCTCCTCTTACCAGGACTTCCTCAAGACCCACCCGCCCACCTTCACACCGATAGATGAGCCCCTAGATGTGGAGCACTGGCTTCGCATCCTAGAGCAGAAGTTTCTGTTGCTCAATGTGGCTGATGAGCAGAAAGTACGCTTTGCAGCGCAGCAGCTATTGGGGTCCGCAAGTGCATGGTGGGATACCTTCCATGCCATGCAGTAGCTTGATCATCCGGCGACCTGGCAGAAGTTCACCACAACATTTAGAGAGTTCTATATCCCTGCTGGTGTCATCAACTAGAAGTTGACTGAGTTCCTAGAGCTGCGTCAGGGGAGTATGACAATGATGGATTATGTTAATAAGTTCAATCACCTATCCTAGTATGCTGGCATTCATGTGGACACTGACGACAAGAAGAAGGACCGCTTCTTTTGTGGCCTCTCTTCTATCCTCCAGGAGAAGCTGTACACGGCGAACTATTAGACCTTCGGGGCACTGATGAATGCTGCCATCGCCATGGAGGGATTTCAGCAGGAGTCCTAAGTAGAGTGGAAGAGGAAGTGGGTGGCTGCGGGGTCTTCCATCCACCCTCATACTCAGAAGGTATAGGTTGTCCGGTAGGGGCCCTATCAATCATCAGGCGGGCCTTTGTTTCGGCAGCCCCAGCAAACTTCTTAGACTTCTTCCACACAGTATCGTGCTCCCACGCAGCAGGTGCAGCCCCAGCAGCCTCAGGCACAGCAGGTTCCACCTTGCTAGGGATTTGGAAACAAGTTTGGTGCTTGCTTCAAGTGTGGCAAAGATGGCCACTATGCCCGAGCTTGTCCTCAGAACCAGCCAGCTCAGTCCGCTCAACCATCAGCGAACTCTAGGCTTGTCAGAAGGACCGTAATCAAGAAGAAAGTGCCCAGCAAATTTGGACAGGTGTATTTCATAGATGCTGAGCAGATATTGTAGCAGGAACCAGTGATGGCTGGTATGTTTACCATCGATTCCCATCCAGCTTATGTGTTGTTCGATTCTGGTGCATCACATTCCTTTATGAGCATGGGATTTGTAAATCAACACAACTTACCACTTATGGCTATACCATATGCCTATAGAATCCATACTACGGGTTCACAAATGTTCATCAATACCCGAATGGACACAGTAAGCTTGGTATTAGCCACCCACACTTACCGCCTACGGTTCATGGTAATGCTTGGGCAAGGCATTGATGCTATTCTTGGAATGAACTGGTTGTGGGTGTATGGGGTAGTATTGGATATGAAGCGGAGAAGTGTCGAGTTATGGCTTCCTTCTTCTAAGGATAGGATGTCTCTGCTTGTACCCTTAGATCTAGTCTTACCTGTTGCTGCCCATGCTAAAGCCTCTCTTGATCTTACCCCCATCCCCGTGGTGTGTGAGTTCCTAGATGTTTTCCCAAAGATCTTCCTAGGTTGCCACCTGATAGAGAGGTAGAATTCTCCATTGAGCTAGAGCCTAGTACTACTCCTATCTCTAGGCGCCCATACCGCATGGCTCCAAGGGAATTGGTAGAAATGAAGAAGCAGCTAGAAGAGTTGATGGAAAAAGTTTTCATTTGCCCTAGTTCTTCACCATGGGGTTGCCTAGCTATTTTTGTGAAGAAGGATGGTACTCTACGAATGTGTGTGGATTACCACCCTCTTAATGCGGTAACAGTTATGAACAAGTATCATTTGCCCTACATAGATACTTTGTTTGATCAGCTAGCTGGTGCCAAGGTGTTCTTGAAGATTGATCTCTGATCAGGCTATCATCAGATCAAGATCAGGCCACATGATATACCAAAGACAACTTTCTCTACTATGTATGGGCTGTATGAGTACCTAGTGATGTCTTTTGGTCTCGCCAATGCTCCTGCATTCTTCATGTACCTGACGAATTTAGTTTTCATGCCGGAGCTAGACAAGGTTGTGGTAGTATTCAATGATGATATCCTGATATATTCTAAGAATGATGAAGATCATGCCCAACACCTTCAGATAGTACTGTCTTGACTAAGGGAACACAAGCTTTATTCTAAATTCAGCAAGTGTGAATTTTGGTTAGATTGAGTGCAGTTTTTAGGGCATGTGTTGACACCTGACGGTGTTTCGATAGATCCCAGCAAGGTGCAAGATGTGTTGGATTGGCAGTCTCCAAAGTCTGTGCATCAGATTCGTCAGTTCCTTGGTCTCATGGGGTACTATCAGCGTTTCATCTCTGATTTCTCAAAGATAGCCGAGCCAATGACCAAACTGCTCCAAAAAGAAGCTAAGTTTGATTGGAGTCTAGCCTATGAAGAAGCTTTCCAAGCTCTAAAGACATTTCTGACCACTGCTCCAGTGTTGGCCCAACCAGATATTGACCAACCCTTTGATGTATATTGTGATGCCTCAAAGACGGGGCTGGGGTGTGTGCTTATGCAAGATGTGTGTGTGATAGCTTATGCTTCGCGCCAACTGAAAAAGCACGAGGCGAATTACCCCACCCATGACTTAGAGCTAGCTACTGTGGTCCATGCTCTAAAGATTTGGAGGCACTATCTATTAGGCAACAAAGTGCACATCTTTACTGATCACAACAGCCTCAAGTATATTTTCACTCAGTCTGAGCTAAATATGAGGCAACAGAGAAGGTTAGAATTGATAAAGGATTACAACTTGGAGGTCCATTATCACCCAGGAAAGGCCAATGTAGTGGCAAATGCTTTAAGCCAAAAGTCACACCAGGTTGAGGAAACACCTTTGTCTCTCAACCACACAGAGGTGTTGGCTCACATTGCCTTTACCGTAGAATTGCTGGAGCAGATGATTCAGGAGCAAAAGGAAGAGCCCGAAGAAATTCCCCACATCAGAAAGTTGATTGCCGAAGGGCGTGGCCCTCACTTTAGTGTTGATGAGCATGGTGTAGTAAGATACAAGGATAGGCTGGTGGTTCCATTCCGTGAGGAGCTGAGGAGAAAGATTTTGAATGAAGCTCACCATTCAAAGCTATCTATTCATCCTGGCAGCAACAAGATGTATCATGATCTGCGTCACTTGTACTGGTGGTCCAACATGAAGCAGGACATCACCCGGCATGTCACGGAGTGCGATGTTTGTGGTAGGGTTAAAGCAGATCATATGCACACCCAGGATATTTGCAGCCCTTGCCCAATCCCATTTGGAAGTGGGAAGATATTTCCATGGATTTCATTGTGGGCTTACCTCGCACAACCAAGGGCTATAACTCTATCTGGGTCATTGTGGATCGCCTCACCAAGTCCACTCATTTCCTCCCAGTGAATTCTAAATATTCTGCCAGACAGTATGCCAAGTTGTACCTAGACTGGATTGTGACTCTACACGGAGTTCCCCTCACTATCATTTCTGATAGGGGATCAGTTTTTGTCTCTCATTTCTAGGAGCAACTCTAGGAGTGTCTTGGAACTAGTCTCCTCTGTAGTTCCGCCTATCACCCCCAAACTGATGGCCAAACCAAAAAAGTAAATCAAGTGCTCAAAGATATGTTGAGAGCTTGTGCCATTTCTTTTCCTGAGAAGTGGGATGGATGCCTGAAGTTGGCTGAATTTTCTTACAATAATAGCTACCAAGAAAGTATTCGCATGGCACTATTTGAAGCTCTATATGGAAAAAAGTGTAGGACACCACTCAACTAGGTTGAAGTGGGAGACCATGGGTATTTTGGGCCAGAATTCATCAAGGAGGCTCATGAGCAAGTTATTCTTATTCAGAGTCATTTGAAGGTAGCCCAGAGCCGGTAGAAAGCCTATGCCGACAAGAGAAGAAGGCCTTTGGAGTTTAAAGTTGGGGATTATGTGTACCTCAAGGTGTCTCCTATGAGAGGAGTGCATCAATTTAGTATCCATGACAAGCTAGCTCCCTGATATGTGGGCCCTTACAAAATCTTGAAGCAGTGTAGCCCAGTTGCTTACCGTCTACAGCTTCTGGATATTCTATCTGTGGTACACAATGTGTTCCATGTATCACAACTGAAGAAATGTTTGTGGGTTCCTGATGAAGCTGTGGAAATTGAAGGACTTCCTCTCTAGCCAGATTTGACTTATGTTGAGCACCCTGTAAAAATCCTAGATGAGAAAGAAAGAGTAACCAGGAATAGTGTGGTAAAATTTTACAAAGTACAGTGGCAAAACCATACCGAGGATGAAGCCACCTGGGAATAAGAGAGTTACCTATTGAAGCATTACCCCCACCTCCTCCTTGGTGATGATAGTTAGTTGATGCGTCGAAATGTAATTCCTACCTCCTTCTCACACTAGGCACACGAAATCTGGTGTCGAGATTTTGTTTTAGGGGGGTAGATTTGTAACACCCTCGGTGTTACATTGCACTGTTTTTCCTAAAACACTGCACGAGCATCATACTTGTACTTGGATGTGTGTAATATAGGGTATAAAGTAATGTACATAACTTGAAACGTTCATATGGAGCGAGAAACAAATATTACATTTCATGTCGCTTAACATCGTTTAGTATTCTAAGCGAATTTTTATCGAACAAAAATGCTATAGAACATTTATGCGAACTTTGATAAAGTTTGTAGTATGAACTTTGTAGGCGATGATGAAATGTGTACGGTCGAGGATGAGGTTCGCTAGCTAATCTATCAAGAAGCTCGGAAAAGGAATTCGACGCGAAACCGTTCGAAGTTTAAGTCATTTCGCGTAAGTTTGAAAATGGGTCGACGAAGCCATGTTCGGCAATTTTTGTAGAGCGATCGGGTTAAGAAGTGGTGAAATGTTTTGGCATGGTTGGCTAGCCCTAGGTACCCTTTTGAGGGTAGAATAGTTGGTTCGACTCTTGAATCGTTGGGTTTTAGTTTTTCAATGGCTTTAAAAAGCGTGCAAGTCACATAATTTGAACAGAGCCAGCGCTGGCCGCGGTCACCGCCACTACTCGGCCTGGTGCCGCTGCTGGCCTGCCCAGCATGCGCTGTCGCACCGGCCGTGTTCTCACCACCGCCCCTATGCAAGCACGCCCGCGCGTGTGGTTCTTGCGCTGCTGGCCACGGTCCCCAGCCACCGCGCGCTGGCACGCGGTTCGCACCACCGCTGCTGACGCAGCATGTCCGGAACGCTGCCCGCGCCCTACCATGCACTGGCCAGACTTGCCGCTGGGTCCTGTGCTGCAACTCAGGCGGTCGTATCAGCCCAGCACTCCACGCACGCGCATTGCGCCCGGGTCCTAGCAGCTCTACCTCGCGGTCACGTCGTACGACACCCCGGTCGCGCTATGCACCATCCATCGCCACCGCCCGGCACTGCTCCCATTGACCCGCCATGGCTGCATGCACATGGGACGGTTTCCTACATCGCCAGCGCGTCCGTGTCCGCTTCCACGCTACGCCACGATCTCCCCTGCCCTACCAGCCTCTGCGGCGACAGCGCTGAACCGACGTGCCTACTTTCCCCTGCTCCTCTATCGTCGAGCCATGCCATGACAACACGCAGCCTTAGCCAAAGCAGTGAGATTGCGTATGCCTTGGGATGGAGTGAGTACTTAGCCACACGCCGAAAGTGTCCACTGCTGTTGTCGGCCGTTGACAAGCATAATTTGGACGGCTCCGTCGTCGTCGGCCATTTTAAAACCCGCAGCAGCGCCGTGAAATTCCCCTTACCCACGTCCACCGCTATCCAATTCCTTGGCATTGAACCTTTGCCTATCTCCACTCTACCATTTGCGTGCCCTAGTTCGCCCTGCTGTGGCCTGCCCAGCGCTGCCACCGCAGTCGCGCCATCACTACGGTCGCAAGGCCCATCAGGTGCGCATGGCCAGGTCCGCTGGAGCAGCCTCCGGTCAAGACACCGTGGCTAGTAAGCTCAGGGTGAGTCCCTGTTGCCTATCCGTGAGTTGGTTCACGCTGTCGATGTTGTGGCTCACGGGAATGCATCTATCGTCACAGGGAGAGGACCATCACCGGGTGAAAGCTCTAGTTTGGTTTTGGTTAATTGATGAAACCCTAAGTGCTAACCTAGTTTATCAAGATGATTATGAGATAGGTAGCACTACTCCAAGTGATGAAGCAATGGCGAAGATCATGACAATGGTGATGGCATGGTGATGGTCAAATGCTTAAACTTGGAAAAGAAGAAAGAGAAAAACAAAAGGCTCAAGGCAAAAGTATAAAATGTAGGAGCCATTTTGTTTTGGTGATCAAGACACTTAGCGAGTGTGATCACATTTAGGATTGATAGCCATACTATTAAGAGGGGTGAAACTCATATCGGAATGCGGTTATCAAAGTGCCACTAGATGCTCTAATTCATTGCATATGCATTTAGGATCTAGTGGAGTGCTAACACCCTTGAAAATGTTTGTGAAAATATGCTAACACATGTGCACATGGTGATACACTTGGTGGTTGGCACATTTAAGCAAGGGTGAAGAAGATAGAGTTAAAGAGGAGGTAGTCGCGCTGGTTATAGAGTGCCCGAACGCGTCCGGTATGTTGACCGGACACGTCCGATATTCGGCGGCAGACTCAGCGACCGGACGCGTCCGGTCGCCACACCGGACACGTCCGGTATGACTCAGAAAAATAGTGTTCCACAGTGAAGTAGACCGGACACTGGCAGCGTCCAGTCCGATGTGACCAGACGCGCCCGGTCGTCCATGGGTGCTTACTGTACTTGACCGGACGCTGAGGCTCAGCGTCTGGTCAGTCTCTACTAGACGCATCCGGTCAGCCCTGGTGGCTTACTAGACTCGACCGGACTCGACGGTGGAGCGTCCGGTCAATTGAGTGTCTGCGTCCGGTCATCGGCAGTATGCGTGGTAACGGCTATGATGATTTGAACCGGACACGTGGCAGTCCGAGGCTACCGGACATGTCCGATATGCCGACCGGACGCGTCTGGTATTCACGACCGGCGCGTCCGGTGCTATGTCCGGTCAGTTGGACTGCAGCGTCCGGTCGGCTCGCGATTTGCCCAGTGAAGGGGTATAACGGCTCTATTTGATGGGGGCTCTATTTATAGCCCCATGGCCGGCTCAAGGGGTAACTCTTGCACATTTTCATTGACATAGAAACCTTGTGAGCTTAGCCAAAGCCCTCCCACTCATCTCCATCATTGATCCATCATCATTGTGAGATTGGGAGAGAATCCAAGTGCATTGTTTGAGTGATTGCATCTAGTGGCACTTGGTATTCGTGTTGCGCTGTGGATTTTGCTTGTTACTCTTGGTGGTTACCACCACCTAGATGGTTGGAGCAGCGGTGGAGGATCAGCACGAGTTGGTGATTGTTCGTGGCCGCCTTCGGTGATTGTGAGGGGAGTTGTACCTTCCCCGGTGGAGTGCCGAAAGGTAACTCTAGTAAATTGCTCGTGTCATTGAGTTACCTCACTTGTGGGTCGGTTCTTGTGGTATCCTATCGTGTGGATGAGGTTTGTGAAACACCTCTTAGCCGCCGAACCACCAAGTGTTGGTCGACACAACAGGGACGTAGCGTGTTGGCAAGCTCGTGAACCTCGAGAGAAAATCGATTGTCTCTTGTCATTTGCAGTCTCCCGGTGATTGGCTTGATCTTCATCTTGTGATTGGTTCATCCCCTACACGGCGGTATAATCACCCTACTTACTTGATTACATTCTTGCAAACTAGTTGATACAAGCTCTTTAGAGTAGCAAGTTTGTGTGCCTAAGTAATCATTGCAACTAGAATTGTTGGATAGGTGGCTTGCAACCCTTGTAGAGCTAGAGCAAGTTTGCATTACGCTATTTGTCATACTAATCAAATTGCTCTAGTTGATTTATAGATTTTTAAATAGGCTATTCACCCCCCCTCTAGCCATACTAGGACCTTTAAAGTGGTATCGGAGCCGTGGTCACCGTTTGATTAAAGGCTTAACAACCTCGGTGTCAAATTATGGCTCAAGTTGTGTTCAACCATGTGGGGGGCAAACCACCGTTCTTTGATGGCACATGCTATGGTTATTGGAAGAGAAAGATGAGAATGTATCTTGGTTCAATCAATGATTAAGTATGGGAAGTGATCGAGAATGACTATGCTATCATTGATCCTGATGATCCAACCAATCAAGATAAGATCAACAAGCAATGCAATACAATGGCTCTCAACACCATATATAATGCCATTGATTCCAAGGTGTTTGAGCAAATCAAGGATTGTGATAGAGCTAATGAGGTGTGGAAGAGATTGGAGGAAACATATGAGGGCACACCGGCGGTAAAGAGTGCTAAGTTGTATATCCTCAAGGATAAATTGACAAGCTTCAAGATGAAGGAAGATGAGAGCATTCCGAAGATGTTCCATCGATTGCAAGTCATTGTCAATGACTTGAAGGTATTGGGAGAGAAGATCAAGGATGATGATGTCTCCCATCGATTCTTGATGTGCTTACCTCCAAGATTTGAGATGTTAAGATTGCTCATCATAAGAGGAGGATTGAAGGACATTACCCCCAACCAAGTACTAGATGATGTCATGACACAAGAGACATATCACGTGGAAAGGGAGGGGATGACAAGGAGGACAAGAAGGAAGAAGAGGATAAGAATAAGAAAAGCATAGCATTCAAGGCTAGTTCATCATCATACAAAAACAAGGGCAAGTCCAAGAAAGAATCAAGTGATGATGAAGACCCGAGTGATATTGATGATGAGGCTATGGCTCTCTTTGTGCGCAAGATGGGCAAGTTCATGAAGAAGAAGGGCTATGGTGCAAGAAAGAGAAGAGATCACACCAAGAAGAAAGAGTATGTGAGAAGATGCTACAATTGCAAGAACCCCGATCATGTAGTAGCAAATTGTCCATACAATAGTGACAATGATGAGGATGAGAAGAAGAAGCACAAGGAGGATAAGAAAGAAAAGAAGGAGAAGAAGGAAAAGAGAATGACCTTCCAAAAGAAGAAGGGTGGAGGCTATGTAGTCACATGGGATAGTGATGGCTCTTCGGATAGTGATAGCTCTAGTGATGATGACAAGAAATCTATCAAGAGAGCACTAGCAAGCATCGCCATCAACAACAAGCCCTCCATCTTTGACACTCCATCAACATGCTTCATGGCAAAGCCTACCAAGGTAAAATATGATGAGAGTGATGATATGAATGTGAAAGTGACTCTTATAGGAATGACAATGATGATGATGAGGAGGAGGAGGAGGAGTACTCCAAGGAGGAGCTCTTGGACATGTGTGAGCAAGTGCACGCTTGCAATGAGATGAAGAGAAAGGAGTGCAAAGAATTGCGCAAGAAATTAAAATCTCTTGAGCAATCCTTTAATGAGCTAAATGCCACTCATGAGAGGCTAATGGAAGCCCATGAGAAGCTTGGCAAAACTCACTCTAAGCTTGAAAAAGCTCACTCCTCTCTCATTGAGCAAGTCAAGAAGGAGGATGCCAAGAAGGAGCAAATGATCATAACATGTGATGTGGGACTAACATGCGATCTTATTAATGAATCTATTTTTGTTGCTCCTACTAACACATCTTGTAGCACTACCACCTCTACTCCACCTATGAATGATACATCACTAATGGTGGAAAATGAGAACCTCAAGAAGGAGGTAAATAAGCTCACTCGTGCCTTAGGCAATGCCTATGGTGGAGAAGCCCACTTGCTAAAGTGCTTGGGTAGCCAAAGATTTTCTCTCAACAAAGAGGGATTAGGCTATACCCCTAAGAAAGGCAAGGCAGCCTTTGTCACTCCCAAAGCTAGCTTTGTGAAGGGCAATGGTCGGTTTTGCAATAGATGCAAGCAAGTTGGGCATATAGAGCAAAATTGCAAGACTAACAAGAACAAGCTACCTAATGTATCCTCAATCAAATTTGATTCTTGTTACATGCTTTATAAGGGTGCCAATGGTGTGAAGGCTAAGTTCATTGGTACACCACTTGTGGGCCCAAAGAAGAAGGTCATTTGGGTACCAAAGACCTTGGTGACTAACCTACAAGGACCCAAGCAAGTTTGGGTACCTAAAAAGATTTGATCTTCTTTTGTAGGTAAATTATAAAGCCAGAGGAAGGCATTGGGTGCTTGATAGTGGGTGCACACAACACATGACCGGTGATCCAAGAATGTTCAATTCAATCAATGAAAGCAAGAGCAATGGGATTGATAGTATCACTTTTGGTGACAATGGCAAAGGCAAGGTCAAAGGGCTTGGTAAGATTGCAATATTCAATGATTTGAGCATTTCCAATGTGCTACTAGTAGAGAGCTTGAACTTCAACCTATTGCCGGTAGCTCAATTGTGTGATCTTGGTTTCAAGTGCATATTTGGTGTGGATGATGTAGAGATCATAAGTGTAGATGGCTCTAACTTGATATTCAAAGGATTTAGATATGAGAATCTATACTTAGTTGATTTCAATGCTAGAGAAGCTCAATTGTCAACATGTTTGATCACTAAGTCTAGCATGGGTTGGTTATGGCATAGAAGGCTTGGTCATGTTGGAATGAAACAATTAAACAAGTTAATCAAGCATGACTTAGTTAGAGGCTTGAAAGATGTCACTTTTGAGAAAGATAAACTATGTAGTGCATGTCAAGCCAGAAAGCAAGTTGGTAACACACATCCTAAGAAGAGCATGATGAGCACATCTAAGGCATTTGAGTTGATGCACATGGACTTGTTTGGACCAACCACATACACTAGCATTGGTGGAAACAAATATGGATTTGTGATTGTGGATGATTTCACTAGATACACATGGGTGTTCTTTCTTGTTGATAAGAGTGATGTGTTTGCTACATTCAAATCATTTGTCAAAGGCATTCACAATGAGTTTGAAACAACAATCAAGAAAGTTAGAAGTGACAATGGTAGTGAATTCAAGAACACTAGAGTTGATGAGTTATGTGATGAATTTGGAATTAGACATCAATTCTCGGCCAAGTATACTCCTCAATCAAATGGGCTAGTTGAAAGAAAGAATAGAACCTTGATTGATATGGCAAGATCAATGTTGAGTGAGTACAATGTGAGTCATTCATTTTGGGCCGAAGCAATCAACATGGCTTGCTACTATAGCAACCGACTCTATTGTCACCCCATGATGGAGAAGACACCTTATGAGCTATTGAATGGAAGAAAGCCCAACATAGCATACTTCCGGGTCTTTGGTTGTAAATGCTATATATTGAAGAAAGGCATAAGATTGAGCAAGTTTGAAAAGAAATGTGATGAAGGTTTCTTGCTTGGTTACTCCACTACTAGCAAAGCTTATAGAGTTTGGAATTTGGCTAGTGGTACTCTTGAGGAGGTTCATGATGTGGAATTTGATGAAACAAATGGTTCCCAAGAGGAAGAAGAGAATCTAGATGATGTAAGAGGCACTCAATTGGTCAATGCAATGAAGAACATGGACATTGGTGATATAAGGCCTAGAGAGGTGATTGATGTTGAAGATGACAAGAACCAAGTGCTCTCCAACTCAAATATGCAAGCTAGTGGTTCTCATGATCAAATCCAAGCAAGCACTAGTAATGTCAATGTGCAAAATCAACAAATGGCTAGTTCATCATCTCAACCAAGTGATCAAACAAATGTTAGCAATCAAGTGCAAGTGCTTCAACCAACCAATGTTGCAAGAGATCGTCCATTGGACACTATCATTGGTGATATTTCAAGAGGGGTGCAAACAAGATCAAGATTGGCTTCATTTTGTGAGCATTTCTCATTTGTGTCATCCATTGAACCTAAGAAGATAGATGAAGCTTTGAAGGATGTTGATTGGATAAATGGTATGCATGAAGAGCTAAACAACTTCACAAGAAACCAAGTATGGGATTTAGTTGAGAGGCCTAAGGATCATAATGTGATTGGAACTAAGTGGGTCTTTTGGAACAAGCAAGATCAAGATGGGATAGTAATAAGGAACAAAGCAAGATTGGTGGCTCAAGGTTACACTCAAGTTGAAGGTCTTGACTTTGGAGAAACATATGCCCCGGTTGCAAGATTGGAAGCAATTAGGATCTTGTTAGCCTATGCTTGTGCCCACAACATCAAGTTGTTCCAAATGGATGTGAAAAGTGCATTTCTCAATGGGTACATCAATGAGCTTGTGTATATTGAGCAACCTCTCGGTTTTGAGGATGAGAAGAAACCCAACCATGTCTACAAGTTGAGAAAGGCTTTGTATGGATTGAAACAAGCACCTAGAGTATGGTATGAGAGATTAAGGGATTTCCTACTCTCTAAGGGATTCAAGATGGGAAAAGTTGACACCACTCTCTTCACCAAGAAGCTTGGAAATGACTTGTTTGTAATGCAAATCTATGTTGATGACATCATTTTTGGATCAATAAATCAAGAATTTTGTGAGGAGTTTGGCAAGATGATGGCAAGTGAGTTTGAGATGTCTATGATTGGAGAACTTAGTTACTTCCTTGGTCTTCAAATCAAGCAAATGAAGAATGGCACATTTGTGAGTCAAGGCAAGTATATCAAGGACATGCTCAAGAAATTTGAAATGGATGAGAGTAAAACTATTAGCACACCAATGGGGACAAGTGGAAGCTTAGATAGTGATGCTAGTGGCAACATGGTGGATCAAAAGATGTATCGGTCCATGATTGGAAGTCTACTCTATGTGACCGCATCAAGGCCGGATGTGATGTTTAGTGTATGCATGTGTGCAAGATTTCAAGCCTCACCAAGAGAAAGTCATTTGAAGGCAACAAAGAAAATATTGAGGTACTTGAAGCATACACAACATGTTGGATTATGGTATCCCAAAGGAGCAAGATTTGAGTTGATTGGATATTCGGATTCTGATTATGTGGGATGCAAAGTTGAGAGAAAGAGCACATCAGGCACATGTCAACTATTGGGAAGATCACTTGTGTCTTGGTCATCAAAGAAGCAAAATAGTGTAGCACTTTCAACCACCGAAGCGGAGTACATTTCGGCCGGTAGTTGTTGTGCTCAATTACTTTGGATGAAGGCTACCTTGAGTGACTTTGGAATCAAGTTCAAGCAAGTGCCATTGCTATGTGACAATGAAAGTGCCGTAAAGCTCACCAACAACCCGGTTCAACACTCAAGAACAAAGCATATAGATGTCCGTCATCACTTCATAAGAGATCACCAACAAAAAGGGGACATTTGCATTGAGAGTGTGGGCACTGAAGATCAACTTGCTGACATATTCACCAAGCCACTTGATGAGAAGAGGTTTTGCAAGCTAAGGAATGAATTGAACATACTTGACTTCTCCAATATGTGTTGATGCACCCCCAATTTATATGACATGCCTCTCCTTTGAGCTAAGCAAGGTAAAGTTGATTGACATGTCATCCATACATTGCTAAGGACTTGTTTAGTGCATCTAGACATATTTCCCATTTGAATAGGCTCATTCATGAAGATTAAATGAATTTGATGCTTGTATGGTACCACTATTGCTTGTATGTTTGAAATGATCTAGTGGTAGCATATGACATGTTTGTGGGCTTGTAAACCTAGTGTTTGATTTAGAAAATGAGCTATAAGTGTTTAACTCAACATGGTACAAGATAACCCTTATTTGGAGGTGTGAAGAAGCTTGTCCTTGGATCAAACCGAGTTAAATAACTTTTGCAAGTACTCTAGATTGAACAAATTGGGAAAATGATCCTCATTTCACATGGTCTCACCCCCAACATATCTATAATTTGAGGCCACCTTTTGTGCAAATTGTTGACACTATTAATCCTACCCTATCTATACTTTAAAGCCTTTGTGGTCATTGATGACAAAGGGGGAGAAATAGTGTACAAAGATAGTGAAACAAAGGGGGAGAGATAATATAGATAATATATGACAAAAGAAGGGGATTAATTCAAATTTTGAGCATACAAATAGGGGGAGCAAGCTCATAAACTTGTATGGTGCATTTGAATGAGCATTACATATGTTTGCTTGCATGGCATAAGTTTTAATTTAAAAAATCCATGCTTGTATGGTGTATGCTAGTTGTAGGTTTGAATGTTGAAATGAAAAACTAGCATGCATAGGCTAAGTAACTAGACTTATGTTCATTCTATGGAAACTAGACCCTTGCATGTAATGGTGATCTCACGAGGTATTCTAGTTCTTGTATATGTCTAGTTACTAATGGTGCTAAGGATGGTATATTGGTGCACTCCGATTGGTATCACGCTTCAAAGGTCCATCTCTTATACCTTAGCATCATTTGGTAGAAATTGACTCCTATATTTCCTATCTAATCATATGTGCAAAGCTTCAATCCAAACTCTTAGCACATATGTAGGGGGAGCAATTACTATCATAAGGAGTTCATGAAACTTGCCCATATCCTTTACACATGGTAAATATGCTTGGGCAAGCAATATGGATTCAAATGAACTTTAATTCATATCTTTGTATAAGGGTTGTCATCAATTACCAAAAAAGGGGAGATTGAAAGCTCTAGTTTGGTTTTGGTTAATTGATGAAACCCTAAGTGCTAACCTAGTTTATCAAGATGATTATGAGATAGGTAGCACTACTCCAAGTGATGAAGCAATGGCGAAGATCATGACAATGGTGATGGCATGGTGATGGTCAAATGCTTAAACTTGGAAAAGAAGAAAGAGAAAAACAAAAGGCTCAAGGCAAAGGTATAAAATGTAGGAGCCATTTTGTTTTGGTGATCAAGACACTTAGCGAGTGTGATCACATTTATGATTGATAGCCGTACTATTAAGAGGGGTGAAACTCATATCGAAATGCAGTTATCAAAGTGCCACTAGATGCTCTAATTCATTGCATATGCATTTAGGATCTAGTGGAGTGCTAACACCCTTGAAAATGTTTGTGAAAATATGCTAACACATGTGCACATGGTGATACACTTGGTGGTTGGCACATTTGAGCAAGGGTGAAGAAGATAGAGTTGAAGAGGAGGTAGTCGCGCTGGTTACAGAGTGCCCGGATGCGTCTGGTATGTTGACCGGACACGTCCGGTATTCGGTGGCAGACTTAGTGACCGGACACGTCCGGTCGCCACACCGGACATGTCCGGTATGACTCAGAAAAACAGTATTCCGCAGTGAAGTCGACCGGACGCTGGCAGCGTCCGGTCCGATGTGACCAGACGCGTCCGGTCGTCCATGGGTGCTTACTGTACTCGACCGGACACTGAGGCTCAGCATCCGGTCAGTCTCTACCAGACGCGTCCGGTCGGCCCTAGTGGCTTACTAGACTCGACCGGACTCGACGGTGGAGCGTCCGATCAATTGAGTGTCTACGTCCGGTGTGAGCGTCCGGTCATCGGCAGTGTGCGCGGTAACGGCTATGATGATTTGAACCAGACACGTGGTAGTCTGAGGCTACCGGACATGTCCGGTATGCCGACCGAACGCGTCCAGTATTCATGACCGGTGCATCCGGTGCTACATCCGGTCAGTTGGACTGCAGCGTCCGGTCGGCCCACGATTTGCCCAGTGAAGGGGTATAACGGCTCTATTTGATGGGGGCTCTATTTATGGCCCCATGGCCGGCTCAAGGGGTAACTCTTGCATCTTTTCATTGACATAGCAACCTTGTGAGCTTAGCCAAAGCCCTCCCACTCATCTCCATCATTGATCCATCGTCATTGTGAGATTGGGAGAGAATCCAAGTGCATTGCTTGAGTGATTGCATCTAGTGGCACTTGGTATTCGTGTTGCGCTGCGGATTTCACTTGTTACTCTTGGTGGTTGCCACCACCTAGACGGTTGGAGCAGTGGTGGAGGATCGGCATGAGTTGGTGATTGTTCGTGGCTGCCTTCGGTGATTGTGACGGGAGTTGTACCTTCCCCGGCGGAGTGCCGAAAGGTAACTCTAGTAAATTGCTCGTGTCATTGAGTTACCTCACTTGTGGGTCGGTTCTTGCGGTGTCCTATCGTGTGGATGAGGTTTGTGAAACACCTCTTAGCTGCCGAACCACCAAGTGTTGGTCGACACAACAGGGACGTAGCATGTTGGCAAGCTCGTGAACCTCGGGAGAAAATCGATTGTCTCTTATCATTTGCATTCTCCTGGTGATTAGCTTGATCTTCATCTTGTGATTGGTTCATCCCCTACACGGCGGTATAATCACCCTACTTACTTGATTACATTCTTGCAAACTAGTTGATACAAGCTCTTTAGAGTAGTAAGTTTGTGTGACTAAGTAATCATTGCAACTAGAATTGTTGGATAGGTGGCTTGCAACCCTTGTAGAGCTAGAGCAAGTTTGCATTACGCTATTTGTCATACTAATCAAATTGCTCTAGTTGATTTGTAGATTTTTAAATAGGCTATTCACCCCCCCCCCCTCTAGCCATACTAGGACCTTTCACCGGGGAGGGAGCTCAGGACAGCATCGCCATTTGTTGTATCACCTCGAATCGTTACGTGTTGACGTCAAGGTGATCATTGGTCCCTTAGATAGGAGTTGGAGGGTCGGGTGTGGCCGGCGTGGCCGCCCATTGCCCGCGCCATCGCACTGGTGCATGCACGGGTGCTGAGGGACATCGCCACGGCGAAGAAGGCAAAGGGGAGGGTGGTAGATGAAAAACCTATTACTCGGCGTAACAATGCTAGGGTTAGTTTTGCGAATAGGGTAGGGAACGGGGGCTCTTTAGCAAAAGAGTCAGCCGCGCGTGGGTCCTTCCCTCCGTGGGCCGTCGTCTAGCTAGGCCACATCCCCACGTGGGCCACGCAACACGTGCGCGTACGTCGCGCCGTTTTGGGCCGAGCCGAGGCGCGTGGGCCGCGCGATTGAATTGCGTTTTCCAATTTCCAGTAAAATAGGAACTGTTTATTCAATAAAGTTTTTAGCTGAACTTGGATAAATTGTAGAAAATTGTGTAGTTGTTCAAAAATAGTGAAACCAATTTTGTTAGATTCACAAGATTACCATCTACTTGTTAGTACAGTTAGATTACAGTTAGTTGTGACGATGGTAGGTTCATAAATTCAAACTAAAGAGCTTAGCATTATATAGATTAATATTTGTAGAAATATTTGTGGAAAATTGGTGATAGCTATAGATATGAAAATTTTACAGTAGGCTCACTAGGTTAGTAGGTGCTTGCTGTAAATATTGTAGCCCTAGGGTAAGTTGATAAGTAGAGTAGCTATTATCCTTGCTTTATCATATATAGCATAAATCAGCAATTGGAGTAAGAATACCTATAGTGCTATAATAATGAATGCCAAACTTTACACTGTTATTGGTAACAATAGATAACTTAGTACCATGGTCGGTAGCAATAGCTTAGTAGTAAGCAAATGTACTTTTATTTAAAGAGTTGCTCTTGCTATATTACTAAGCATTGCATCATCATTTTATACATGTAGATCACGAGCTGGTAAAATTCATGCCCATCGACGAATAGGAGTACGACGAAGTCACTGAGGAGTACAAGGAGATCCTCGTGCAGGAGGGAGCCCTAGAGCCATTTGGTGCTGACCTTACTGACCTGTCGCCTGCCCAAGGTAAGCCCCGATGCATAACCCTTATTTTAAATGATCATTGAATATATATATATATATAATGTGCATTTACGTTACAGGCATTTTATGAAAACTACATGCATCGGCCTGATCAGCACCAAATTGAGGTGTTGAGAGCCAGGGTGTGGGGGTATTAACCCCTATACCCTTACGGCTAGGCTTGGGCCAGCCCGGATTAGGGGGTCCGGTCCATTGGAAGACGACGCGCGGCCCGGCCAACTTGTTCGGAGTCCCGCGCAAGGAGTCAAGGCAGATTTGGAGATCAAGCAAGATCCTGGTCGGTTAGAATAGGAATCCTTGTCTGGCCACCTATGGCAATTGTAACTGGCTAGGATTAGTTTCCAGATCTATAACCCTGCCCCCCGAAATATATAAGGCATGCAGGGGACCCCTCTAAAAAACATCTCTCATTGACATACAACAATACAATCAGACGCAGGACGTAGGTATTATGCCTTCTTGGCAGCTGAACCTGGATAAAACCTCATGTCTGTCTTGCGTCACCGTCTTGTTTGTGGCTTGCGCATCTGTCTGCCGACAATCTACTACCTTGGGCATACCCCTAGGTAGACTGCCGACCATATTTTGTCGACAGTGGCGCGCCAGGTAGGGGGTGTGCGTACTGCTCTCCAAGCAAACAAGATGGTCATCATCTCTGGCTTCGTGGCTACACCGAACGGCCTCACATTCATCGTCAGCCAGATCACCTGGACCACCGGCTCCGACGACTTCATCGCCATGACCACGGAGGAGGCGCGGATTCAATCTGCGTCGACCGCTGCTTCACCTGCATCGGCTATGGCTCTGACCACGGTGGATACGGCTCCAACCATGGCGGATCTGGCTCCGACCACGGTACATTTGGCTCCGACCACGCCCGCATCATCTTCAGCTACGCCGACAACCCGTCGTCTGCTTCCCTGCTATAAAGGGAAGCAGATCGACAACACCGACCTGCTCGACTCCATCGATCGGGTCGGCACCAAACTCGCTGAAACCCTAGCTCTGGTAAGTTCAATTCAAAGTCAACCTAATGAGCAGGTAACCACTCCCCACAACAGATCTACCCAACCAACTCGGGCCAGTCGTCCTGCACGACTTGGTACAGATCTCGTGGTCATATCTACTCCTGAAGGGCGCTCCGCTCGTCGCCGGCCAGCCTCCACGATGGGTCTCCGGCTCTCCAAGTACAAAGCCTCGATAGAGAACTACCAGGCCTAGCCCTATGGCCTGCGAAACACTGCCTCCAACTACGCATATAATATACAACGCCGCTCCGATCTATGTTTTATACATCGACCTCGGTCGAAGCCACGCAACTTCGTCAACATGATCCGGATTGAGGGTTATCAAGAAGGATCCGTCCACATAGTCCAAGAGGGTGACTCCAGCTCTTCATCTGGCATCACATCTAATGCCTCCATCCACACCGAGCTCCAGCATCATGATGATGAAGGCATCGAATACGATATGGATATCCCAGACCATGCCCCGGGGTTCCCACAATTCCCGTCTTTCCCACCAAGGCGAGGGGATTTGATCAATGTTGTTAGTAATGACGAACCACCAGCAGTCGGCAAAACAAAACAAGAAAGGATTGCACGCGAAGCACGCAATATTGACCATTTAATCGCCGACAAATCAAAGCCGAAGCAGAAGAGGAGACACGACGCATAAGGGTCCAGCCACACGACCTCAACAATGCCTTCGATAGGGTGGGGGACAAACAGGTCTTCAGGACTCCAAGCGCCAACATAGCCATTGCTATGGCGACAATGCAACGGCTACCCAATACCCCAGAAACCCAGGCAGTTCGCGATGATATACAAGCTTATCTGATGGCTGCTATGGCCCAGACCGCAGAGATTGTAAATCAAGCCTGGGCTCCATCCGTCTCAGTCGAGTCAAGCCACAGCCACCAGTACTCAAGTCGCTCACAGCCACCCAACCAACGTGGCTCATGCAACAATGACCCATCAGACAACCGTCAAGGTGGAAACGGTGGCCATGATGGTGGTCGGGATGACAACCGCCGTCGGGAGGACAACCGCCGCGACGTTCGGGATGACAACCGCTGAGACAACCACGATAATCGCCGTGATAACCACGGTCGCAGGGCTAATCTAGATGGCAACCGAGATCGCCGCGATGGCAATAATGATCTCCGCCATTACCTCGGAGGACGTGATCTGCGCGATCGCATCAACCAGAGAGCCAACGATCATGCATCCCATGAAAGCTATTGCCGTATGGAATATGATACTGCCCATGGCCCATCGAGTTTGAAGCAGTTTACTCCGCACCTTCGCCAAGTCATATGGCCCAAGAACTTCAAGCTCGAAAAACTTCAGAAGTACGACGACAAGGAGAACCCCGAATTATGGGTCATGCTCTATGAAACTACGTGTAGATCAGCCATGGCTAACGAGCACATCATGTCTAACTACTTCCCAGTCGATGTTGGCCATGTAGGTCACCAATGGCTGGTCAGCTTGCCGGCGAACTTCTTTGATTCTTGGCAAGAGATCAAGCAAGCCTTCATCAATAACTTCATTGCTACTTGCGAGCAACCCGGCAACAAATATGATCTGTAGCGGATCCAAGATTGGAAGGATGAGCAACTGCGAGAGTACGTCCAGTGTTTCTCAAAGATGCGCATCAAGGTCCCATCAATCTCCGACAACGAGGCAATCGAGGCTTTCATCATTGGCCTACGCTTCCATGACGCCCTAAGGGATAAGCTCCTCTACAAGAGACCTAAATCAGTGACAGCGCTCCTGGCCACTGCTAAGAAATATGCGGACGCCGACGACGCTAAAAAGATAATTATCGAAGAAGCAGCAAGGGTTCCACACTCTGACCACCCCCCACACCGCGACGACTACCATGGCAACCGTGGTCAGAACGACAATTTTGACCGCCGCAACCAGCGCAACGACACCTGCGATCACCGCGACCAACATAATCAGTGGCGTAACCGCCGTGACGATTACAGGGGCAAGCGTGCTCGGGAAGACGACGGCGAGGTCAACACCGTTAAGAAAGGTGGCGGACGTCGTAACTACGAACAAGACTACGCCAAAGCGTTGAAAGGGCCCTGCCAGCTCCATCCCAAGTCAAACCACACCATGGAGAATTGTCGCGTTCTCAAGTCTATCTACACACGTCAACAGGCTCCGGATACATCCGACAAGCCTAACGATGTAGGGGAACAGCGCAACGAGGATAACGACGATGAAGACGCAGATCCCCGACACAAGTATGTTAAGCCAACCAATCACGTGCACACCATCATTGGAGGCAAAGTGTCCATCGAGACCAAACGAGAACGCAAGCTGCTCGCCCATGCTTGCTTGAACGTGGCCAACACCGACAACCTCATCGCCGATCCACGGCTCCCTCCTTGGTCTCACCACGAGATCTCCTTCAATAGAAAAGACCAATGGGCCGCAATACCTAAACCAGGACGTTTTCCCCTGGTCCTCGATCCTTGTATCAACAAAGTTCAATTCGACAGAGTGCTGATTGACGGTGGCAACTTCATCGATATACTGTTCAAGAATAGTCTGCCGGCCCTGAAGATAACCCAAGCAGATCTCAAGCCATACGAGGCATAGTTCTGGGGTGTTCTCCCTGGACAGAGCTCTACACCTCTCGGGCAGAACACGCTACCCGTGCAGTTTGGGACCCCGGACCACTTCCGCACCGACTACGTCAACTTCATGGTCGCTGACTTCGACGGCACCTACCATGCTATCCTTGGTCAACCATCGCTCACCAAGTTCATGGCCATACCTCATTACAGGTATCTGGTGCTCAAGATGCCTACCGAGAAAGGAGTTCTAACCCTCAGGGGTAACATATACGCAGCTTATACATGCGAAGACGACAGCTTTAAAATAGCAGAGGCTCACGACCTCCCTATTCGCATGGCCGAGACCATGCTCGATGCCAAGAAGACCTCGGCCGACCACCTGGAGATCCCAGAGCTCGAGGCTCCATGCAAGAACATCAAGTCCAAGGAGCACAAGGTGATCTAGCTGGTCCACAATGATCCCAGCAAAATGGCCCTTATCGGGGCCAACCTGGATCCTAAATAGGAAGATGCGCTTGTCAGGTTCTTGAGGAGCAACGTGGATGTGTTTGCATGGAAACCTGCTGACATGCCCGGTGTACCTCGGAACTTGATCGAGCACTCCTTGAATGTCAACGGCAAGGCCAAACCTATCAAGCAGAAGCTACGACGGTTCGCTCACGACAAAAAGGAGGCAATTAGGGTAGAAGTTACATGGCTTTTGGTAGCCGGATTTATCAAAGAAGTGTATCATCTGGAGTGGTTAGCTAACCCAGTTCTTGTACACAAAAAGAATAATGAATGGAGAATGTGCGTTGATTACACTAATCTCAACAAACACTACCCTAAGGACCCCTTTGGCTTACCTTGCATAGACGAGGTCGTAAATTCAACCACCGATTGCGAGCTGCTTTCCTTTCTCGATTGCTACTCTAGTTATCATAGATCGCTCTCAAAAAGGACGACCAGATTGCTACTCTGGTTATCACAGATCGCTCTCAAAAAGGACGACCAGATCAAGACATCTTTTATCACGCCTTTTGGTGCCTACTGCTACACGACCATGTCGTTCGGGCTCAAGAATGCCGGGGCTACCTACCAACGCGCTATACAGGCCTACCTCAAAGACGAGATAAAAGACGACCTCATTGAGGCTTATGTTGATGATGTAGTTGTCAAAACCAAGGAAGCACATACCCTTGTTGACAACCTGGAACGCACCTTTGTAGCCCTTAACACATTCCAATGGAACTTAAACCCAAAGAAGTGCATCTTTGGTGTTCCTTCTGGCATACTACTTGGCAACGTCGTCAGTCACGACGGCATATGCCCTAACCCAGAGAAAGTCAAAGCTGTCTTGGACATGAAGCCGCCCAAAAAGGTGAAGGATGTTCAGAAGCTTACCGGATGCATGGCCGCTCTCAGCCGTTTCATATCAAGATTAGGCAAAAAGGGATTACCATTCTTTAAACTGCTCAAAGCATCCGAGAAGTTTGAGTGGTTGGAGGAAGCAGACGCTGCCTTCACATAGCTGAAAACATACCTTATGTCACCTCCGGTCCTCACTGCTCCCAGAGAAGACGAAACACTCCTGCTTTACATTACGGCGACTAATCGAGTGGTCTCCACTGCCATGGTGGTCGAGCGCGATGAGCCCAGCCACGTCTACAAGGTACAGCGACCAATCTATTTCATCAGTGAGGTACTCAATGAATCCAAGACCAGGTACCCACAGATTCAGAAATTGATCTACGCCATACTGATAACATCCCAAAAGTTAAAACATTACTTCGATGGATATCGTGTGGTGGTCATGACTGAGTACCCTCTGTGAGACATCATTAGCAACAAGGATGCGAATGAGCTCATCGTCAAATGGGCAATGGAGCTATGCCCCTTCTCCTTGGAATTCGCAAGCCGTACTACAATCAAGTCTCAGGCACTCATCGATTTCATTGTCGAGTGGACAGACTTAAGCACGCCTGCCTCTCTGGGGCCTGACGAGTATTGGAAGATGTACTTCGACGGCTCTCTCAACATCGATGGCGCAGGAGTAGGAGTCCTTTTCGTGTCACCATCCAAGGAGCAGCTCCGATACATCCTCAGGATTTATTTCCCAGCATCTAATAAAGCCGCCAAGTATGAAGCATGCCTACATGGTTTGCACATTGCGGTCGAGCTCGGTGTTAAACGTCTCTATGTCTATGGAGACTCGGCTCTGGTCATCAACCAACTCAACAAGGACTGGGACACGACCAGTGAAAAGATGGATGCATACTGCAAATCGATCAGAAAGCTGGAAGGCAGGTTTTATGGCATCGAGTACACACACGTGGTCTGGGACAAAAATCAAGCAGCAGATGCGCTGTCAAAGTTAGGATCATCCCGAGCCAAAGTCCCACATGGCGTATTCGTCCAAGACCTGCTCACGCCTTCCATCGAAGAGGAAGATTCCACGGTCGACAAGCCTCTAGACAAGCAATTGGTGGCTACGGTTCCGGCGTCGAGCACCACCGAGCCACCTCCGACCACTCATGAGCCCGACTGGAGAGTACCTTTCATCAAGTACCTAGCAGATGGCAGCAGTTACACTGATCGGATAGAAAACGAGCGCCTGATGCGTCGCAGTAAGCAATATCTGCTTATCGATGGCAAGTTTTGGCGCAAGAACGCAAAGGAGGAAATCTTGATGAAGTGTATAACCTAGGAGGATGGCAAACATCTCCTGGACCAAATCCACTCTGGCTCCTACAGTAAACACGCGGCCTCGAGAACGCTGGTCGGCAAGGCTTTCCGAGCAGGGTTCTATTGGCCGTCAGCTGTAGCCGATGCAGAAAAGCTAGTCCACCACTGTAAGGGTTGTCAGTTCTTCGCCAAGAGAATCCACGTACCAGCACATGAGATCCAGACAATACCAGCCTCTCGGCCCTTTGCATGCTGGGGACTGGATATGATCGGGCCCTTCAAACTGGCTCCTAGGAAATTTACATGTGTCTTTGTGCTGATCGACAAATTTTCTAAGTGGACAGAGTACATGCCTCTGGTACAGGCATCCTCAGAAAAGGCTGTCCTGTTCCTCGACCAGGTCATCCACCGCTTCGGCATACCCAACAGCATCATCACCGATCTGGGTACTCAGTTCACCGAGAACGTTTTTTGCGACTTCTGCGATGAAAGGAGCATAGTAGTAAAATACGTCTCGGTGGCGCACCCTAGAGCTAATGGACAGGTTGAGTGGGCAAACGGTATGATTTTGGATGCATTGAAGAAGAGGATGTACAGAGAAAATGACAAAGCTCCCGGAAGATGGCTCAAAGAGTTACCAGCCGTGGTCTGGGGCCTCAGAACTTAGCCCAGTCGTAACACCGGTGTCTCACCATACTTTATGGTTTACGACGCTGAGGTAGTCCTCCCAGCAGATATAGCTTTTAGATCAGCACGGGTCGAGAATTTTGATGAAGGCAAGGTCAATGAAGTGCGGGAGCTAGAAGTGAATAGTGCAGAAGAGAAGCGGCTCGATTCTTGCGTACGTACAGTCAAATACCTTGCTGTTTTACGCAGGTACTACAACAAGAACGTTAAAGAGCGGTTCTTCATGGTCGGGGACCTAGTCCTGAAGTGGAAGACAAATCAGGCTGGTGTCCATAAACTCGCAACTCCATGGGAAGGGCCCTTCATGATCAAGGAAGTCACACGACCAACGTCTTACAGGTTAGCTCACCTAGACGGTACGGACGTACCCAATTCATGGCACATCGACAAGCTTAGGTGTTTCTATGCTTAACTACTGAGATATGTACTCCTCTTGTACTTTCGATTTAATTCAATAAAGCTATTATGATTCCCCCCACCACTCTGATGTGTCACTTCGAATTTTACGGTTATTCTAACTTAGCCAGTCAAAGTCGACCACCATTCCTTCCTGGGTTTTTGGAGTAGGCCCTATCTTCAGTTCCTCCCAATGCGTGCATGGGATCCACTCTCTACGCTACGGGTCATCGGCAGGTCCCCCTGGTTTGACTTGTTCGCGTCTACGTGTGCACAGGTCACGCACCTCACACTCCGACCACATGGCAAATCAGGGCCGTACAAACTTTTCAGGATGATGTGTCGAGTAAACTGGTACAACTAAACAGAGCGCTAACATGTTCTCACTTAGTTACACCAACACGAGTTTCAAGCTTAAATACGTTTTATACAAAACAAACAAGCTTATAATGATATACAGTTACGTTATTACAAGCTTGCCTGAAGAGGTACAAGTTTACAATAACACAACTACATCCTTCTTCTACAGCTCTAGCCTATCCTGTTGGCTGGTCGGGGCACGCGGCACCTGCTGCTCGCTGCTTCCGACATCCTGCTCGAGTCTCGGGGACTCTTGTACTGGTCGAGCTAAAGAGGATGGCCCCGCCGATGCCTGACTGGTCGAGACCGCAGGCTTCGCCGGTTGGTTCACAACTGATGGCGTTTCCAGCTGACTTGTTGATGGCGTACCCTGTACAGGTGCTGTCCCACCTCCACATAGGTTAATGTCGCCAATTATCTTTGAAGACAGGTCTAGCTGGGTCATCCGAAGCTCCTCAGCCTTGTCTGGATCTACCTCCTTCGGGTACCTAGCCTCTAGGCGCTTGAGATCGATCAGGGGGTAGTGGGCACGCACCATGCTTAGCACATGTGCGCCTGTGTACTCACCCGCCTCCTTCATGAACTCTTGGAACCATCCCCATGCCTTTCGGCATCTCTCGACCAGTCCGAGCTGTGGCGTCCTTGGCACTTCCTCTGTAAGCGCTGGGTCGATAAGGTTGAGGATGGGCAAAATGCCAGTTGCCACTTCCTGGCACCGATTCTTCCATGTGTCCCAATCCTCGATGATCTCTAGACATCGCGCCTTCCAGCCGTCATGATCTGTCATCACGGTTTCTAGATGCTTCTTGGCATTGACTTTTAAAACTGCAAACTGCACAAGACATTAAAATGTCACGCCACGACAAGATAAGGCGGGCAAGAGAGTGAGCAAGGTGGTCTAGAACACTTACTTTTCAGTTCCTCCTTCATCTTGGTTGTGCGGTCCCGGAGTTGCGACTGGTCGTGTGCTGGTTTCTTGTTGTCCTCCGTCAGGCGACCACACTCTATGGCCACACGGCTATTCTCCTCTTGGAGATAGACTACTTCGGCTTCTAAGCCTGCACTACAGCTGTTACTACCAACAATGCAACAACACATGTCATGCACTTGTTGTGATAAAGTGACAACTTACTTGTTTTTTCCTGCTCTTTGTTACTGAGCTGGACGACTAGGTTCTGGTTCTGTGCCTCTTGCTCCGTCCTCTTCTGGTTGGCGGCTTCAAGTTGGTGGCGCAAGTGTTCCACCTCGGCCGCCAGTTCTTTATTGCTTGCTGTGATCCCCTCAATCTGGTCGAAGCACTTCTTTCGGTACCTAGCGGTCTTCATTAAGTCTTGCATGTACAAAAGCTAAGTCAGATAGTTTGACTGGATAGCAGGATCAAGTGGTCATGCAAAACATACCTAGACTTCCGTCACCAGACATTTTGCTGCTCGTTCAACTTTCATGGTCTCTTCGACCTCTGGGATTTCTTCATGAATAACCCATTGGTCGTTCCGCCAGCGCGACACATATACATGTTGTCGTTTGTCCTGGGGACAGCCCAGGACCTCCTCTACTTCATCCTCTTCGGCCTCTTGTTCGGGTAGCAGCGCTAGTCCGGAGTTTGTAGCCTCTGCGATCACTATGGCCTTCCCACGGGCCGTAGCATCGGCAAACGTGCTCTGTGCCACCTCCGGCTGCTGCTCCTCGGTTTGGTCTATTACCCTTGGCGCTGATGTGTCCCCCTCAGCAGGGTTAGTGCTCGGAGCACCTATACTTGGCTCGGCTCTCCCCCCAACCACCTGCTCGGGGACTGTTGTCTGGCCGCTCGTCTGTTGAGGCTCTGGTGGACTTTCTGCTATAGGTTCCTCCATAGCCGGCTGCTGGGTAGTTTTCTCTGACATTGCTGGTGGAGCCATGCCGCACCCAGCTAGTTGGTCGGGATTTTTGGTGGACGCCAACCTAATATATCCGAGATAAGTTTAGAAGATGACATTATTCAATTTAAATTGTAAGCTTACATCAAGGTTACAAATACTTATAGCTTGGAAGCGCGGAATGATGTGGCGAAGGCGCATCTCTTCGACCGTGCTTGCTCCGCGTGCTCTACGGGTGCCACCTGGTTTCCCTCTACGACCAACACCGCACCGAGGCTTGATGCTCGACCCCTTTGCCGCTTGTCCTTTGCACTTCAGTGGTCGGCGATGTGGGTCCCACTAGCACGGAGAAGCCACCTTGATCCATCGGCTCTAGTTGCCTCCTCCTCTTTCGAGGGACGAGTCGAAAGATGTCCGCATCCTCTATTTCATCGTCTGACAATGTGAAGATCGTCTAATGACGCTTGCTGGCCGCCGGCCGCTTACCAGCAGCTCTGGCCGCTGCCTCCTCCCCAACTCTGAGCACGGCCTAGTCGATGTCTTCGATCCTGGCGCTGGTCTAGGAGGTTGGACCGGCAACTTGCGGCCAATCTACACCAGGGGGTGGAGACACGAACATTGTTGCTCTATCTCTACCATTAATCTGGGAAACATAAAGGAGATAACATAGTAAGTTTCTGTTATAACATAAAACTATGGGTACAAGACAGAATGATTTACCTTTGGGGGAGGTCGGACGAGCTTGAAAGCGTGCTCGATGTCGCTCAATCTGACATAATTTGGATCAGCTAAGTTAAATAGCTCTCCAATTCTGGCTTTGACTTCGACCTTGTCAAGCGCCTCTTGCCTGGTCCTTGTTGGATCTACGCTACCCTGGTACTCATAGCTAGGATGTACCCTCCTCTGGCAGGGCTAGATCCTTCGGCTGATGAAGTTTCCGACCATGCTCAGATCATCTAGTTTCCTCCATGGGATCATCCCAAGTAGTTCTTGGATCTGTTCCGGGTGCTCGGGCTTTTCTAACCAGCTGTTCTTCTTCTCCGGAATGAATCCCACGTCACACAATGTGATCGTGTTCGGCTCTTCGTGGATGTAGAACCACTTCTTGTACCAGTCGTCCAGCGATGTGTTCCAAGGGCAGTGCAAGTACTGGGCCTTCATCCCATCACGCAGATTGAGGTACACACCTCCGGCTATCTTTGAGCCACCGCTTCCTTTCTTCCTCAGATAGAAAAGATGGCAAAAGAAGTTGAAATGGGGCTGGAAGCCACCATATGCTTCGCAAAGATGGATGAAGGTGGAGACAAGAAGAATCGAGTTGGGATGCAGATTGCAAATCCTAATCTCGTAATACAAATAGAGCCCCTGAAGGAAAGGGTGCACTGGAACTCCAAAACCCCGCTTGAAGAAATCTTCGAAAACCACAATTTCACCTGGTTGTGGATCGGGGTATCCTTCTCCTTCCGGCGCGCGCCATCCTGCGAGTGCCTTGTTGTGGAGTACTCCCATGATGACGAGGTCTTCGATGGTCTGCTCGTTGCTTCTTGACTTCCACCACTCCTTCGCCATGACTCCGGCTTTCTTCTGGGCGTCACTCTTCGCCATGAATCCGCCCTTGCTGATGGAGGTGGATACGGTGAAGGGGTGATTGGTGATGATTTCGGAGGTGTTAGGGTTGGCAAGAGGAAGAAGAAGGCTGCGGCGGCGAATGGTAATGGGGATCGGTAAAAAGTAACTTACCAGTTCTATATTATAAATAACCAAGAGTTCCGCCGTTTCGTCTGCTCGAGATTCTTGGGAGACGTGCGCACGCGCCACAGATGGTTGTTTTCACAACCTCGAAATCTATGCCAATATATGTGCCCCTTCGTTATCAACGTATACGCCTTTTCATTGCTAGTGTGAGAGGGCCCACACTGACGCACCTCCTTACAGGTGCCAAGCAACTGTTTGCTTGAAAGGACAAGAGGGTAGTATGACGTGCTATACCCGTCTGCTTTTTTGACCAGACATGTCAGATTGGACTGGACAGAGTAAGAACATAAATAAATACACCAAATAATAGTACAAGCGGCATTCGTTTCTTCGTTGCATGTCTCGTGCCCAGACCACTAGCGTGCTCGGGGACTGCTCCGACCACTAGCGTGCTCGGGGACTGCTCCAACCACTACCATGCTTGGGGACTGTTCCGAAGAATGCTCGGCGACTACTCTCCTCGGCTACATGTGACGTGTACTCACATACAGTCGAGAGGCATTTAGTTGGACCTTGCTACAAGGCTTATACTTCTCCTTCTAGCAAGCTCGGGGACTACATCGGTACGATGCACCTGTCGGTGCATCTCGTATTGATTGTACGACGACTGGATTCTTAACTTCAGTAGAAATTCTTTTTAGACCCTGGCACCACGTGCCTACGTCACCTACTACCAGGCTCGGAGACTAAGTGGGCACACTTCACCTTGCGGTGAATGTGTTTCTTTTATCGACCCCTACGCTTTGACTGATTGCCAGGATTACTACTGTCCAAGGGTCACTTACATTTCTTATCAGAAATACAAGTGGGCACACTTGATAAGGAAAGAAATCTTTTTCTTTTTTCTTTAAGAGCACCATGCATTCTTTGGACAACCGGAATCTTCGGCTATAATCGTGGTCTACTGCTCTCAGTTCTGATCAGAATGCTGCCGCATTTGATTGGTCAATGTTTCAATCAGTTGAAGATGACATGAAGACGGATCGCATTAGTCGAAGGAGATCCAATGGCATGTCGCAGCATAATACATGGTGCTCGGGGACTAGCTGTGGGGGTATTAACCCCTATACCCTTACGGCTAGGCTTGGGCCGGCCCGGATCAGGGGGTCCGGTCCACTGGAAGACGACGCGCGGCCCGACCAACTTGTTCGGAGTCCCACGCAAGGAGTCAAGGCAGATTTGGAGATCAAGCAAGATCCTAGTTGGTTAGAATAGGAATCCTTATCCGGCCACCTATGGCAATTGTAACTGGCTAGGATTAGTTTCCAGATCTATAACCCTGCCCCCCGGACTATATAAGGCGGGCAGGGGACCCCTCTAAAAAACATCTCTCATTGACATACAGCAATACAATCAGACGCAGGACGTAGGTATTACGCCTTCTTGGCGGCCGAACCTGGATAAAACCTCGTGTCTGTCTTGCGTCACTGTCTTGTTTGTGGCTTGCGCATCTGTCTGCCGACAATCTACTACCTTGGGCATACCCCTAGGTAGACTGCCGACCATATTTCGTCGACATAGGGCACCCATGGTAACGGTGTGCATCGGCCTGATCACCTTCTCCCACCCTGGCTCGCTCTAGGCGCTCCTGGTCATACTCGGCCTGTTCCCTAGGGGTGCGAGGAATCGGGTAGGTGTCGTCCTCTGCGTCCTCCACCGGCGCTGCCCCATCCTCCGAGAGGTGCAACATGTTGCATTCCCTCAGCGGAGGGCAGCTTCCCTCAGAATCGGACTTGGAGTCCATGTTCTTAGGGGTTGCTAGCAAGAGGTCATAGAGGGACTCTGGGTCCCGCTCCATCATCCCCATGAACCCAGGGGAATCTGGTGTCGTTGTGCGGCCATTGTGCCTGGCCAGCTCTCGCTCGAAGAGAGCGATCGCGTCCCTCATCTCGAAGGGCAATGGAGTGCTGGGGTTCTAGAATTCGGGCTCTGGCGGCAAGGGCCCACCTTCGGAGAGTTGGGCGAAAGTGTTTGCCAACACGTAAAACACGCGTCGCCTCAACTCTAGCTTGGGGGTCGCCCTGAGGTATGCGTCGATCCTGCATGCTAGCGCACCAGAATCGATGATCGGGCCTCTAGCTTGCGTTGGCTCGTGATAAGGCATCGAGATGTGCAGTGGAGCCACATTCTCTTTCGCTTAGCCACAGTTGACCTAGGCGGTCAGTTACGAAGTCTAGGTCCCCAAAGCGCAGAGCTTGACCGGGGATAAGACCATTGACGGGAGCTGGCCCGTCGATATCGGCGAACTCAAGGCTTCCGAATCGGATGCGGTCGCCGGGGGCCATGCCAAGAGCGAGTCCGATGTGAGTGCAGGGAGCCATCGCTTCCTTCTCAATAATCGAGAGTGCGCGACTATCTCCTACCTGGCGCACCAACTATCGGTGTTTCATAAACCGGACTAATAAATTCATATGATTACCGCGCTGCTCTAGGAAGACGATGGTAGTATCCAATAGACACGAGGATTTATACTGGTTTAGGTCAGAGCCCTACGTCTAGTCTCAGAGAAGATCGAGTGTGTGTTCCTCGCTTGAATGCTCTGAAGTTCTTACAATAGGCGTGCAAGAATGGTGAAAGAGATGGTAGAACCTATGCTTGACGAGGGGCAGCCCAAAGAGAATCTCTAGGAGCCCTACTGCTATGGATGGAATGGTAGAGGATGAAGAATGTGAAGATCTCCCGAGGTGGGTGCCCTGGCTGGCCTTATATAGAGTTTGAGGCCAGGGCTTGATATAAAGAGGAGGTTCCCCCGACCGAAGAGTCGTGAGCCTGAGGGAGGTCCTAACTAACTTGGCTTGTAAGCTACGCCATCTTCTGGAGTCCATCCAGACGTGGCCATCGTCATGGTCTTGTGGCCACATTGTGGCAGGTCACGACGTGGTGCTACTGTGCTGGCCATGGCGGGCACTATAGGCACATCGGTGGTTCGTCAGTCGTCTTGTGCGACGCGGTGTCCATCATGGTCTTCGTCGTCGCCTCCAGGTTCCCCGGGGTGTCGTACTCGTAGCAGGTAGCCGCCCTGGGTCGTCGTTCGTCTGGTCGCTTCTCGGGGCTGAGGGCCACGACCCCGATTATCGGGGACGGGGCTTTCAACCGGCCTGGTCGGCCTCTGTGCTGAGACCCTTGTCGTGGCTCCTATTCCGTAGTGGGCAAGACCGTATACCTGCCTGGTTGGGCCGTATTCGATCAGTGGTCATCTTACCCGTCGTTACCGCCTCGAGGCGGTGTTGTCTTGTCAGTGCATCGTGGCACAGGGTTGACGTCTGACCGAGCTGAGGTGACTACTGTCGCCTTGGTCCTTATGGATCAGTGCAGCGTGCTTGCCCCTGTCAGGGCAGGCTCGCTTGGCAAGGCGCAACCTCTTTCTATCTCTTCCGGTGGTCATGACGGAGGGAGGTCGTACGTCTTGCAAGCGTGGTGAGACCAAGGCAAGTGGGAAGGGTCGTGGATAACTCCAATCTCAACGCCTGGCCTGACATGTTTAGCTTTTGCTGGGCCTCGATCGTTTGGGTCTTTGTCTGTTGTTACGTTGTGAGCTATGCGGCCCGTCATCTCATCGATGCCTTTGACATATCCGGAGTTATAACCGCGACACTACGTATACACACGTAGCCACGTAGGCTCGTGCAGTCGTGTTTACCTACCATTACAAAACACTGGTTTCACCCAAGTGGTAGGTAGGAGGCAGCTCCAACACTCATCAATGCTTCGATCACGGAAAGTTTGCTCGGGCCGGCAGCCCCCGCCGCGTCCACCCGACATCGCTGTCCTAACTGCAGAGGTCGGCCAGCGAAATCTTGCCACGCCGTGCAAGAATGGAGAGGTGGCTTTGATTCAGCCGATCGGTCAGTCAGTAGGCGAGAAGTAAGGTGGTGTTTGGTTGCTCCTCCTAAATTTTAGTCGTTGTCATATTGAATGTTTGACACATGCATAGAGTATTAAATATAGACTAATTACGAAACTAATTGCATAGTTTGCGACTAATTTGCGAGACGAATCTTTTAAGTCTAATTAGTCCATGATTTAACAATACGGTGCTACAGTAAGCATGTGTTAATGACGAATTAATTAGCCTTAAAAAATTCGTCTCGTGGGGTACTGACGGATTATGTAATTTATTTTTTTATTAGTATCCGAACACCCTATACAATATCCTCCCGACACACCTACTAAATTTTAGTCATCGAATCCAAACACCGCTCACTCTTGCCCAGACTCCACTCCAATTTACCGGCCGCCAAATTCCAACACTACGGAAAAGAGCAGGCCTCCGGGAAGAGCTCTCCTCAGTACAGCAACGCATACGTCTCACCGCACCTCCTGCCGCCGCGCACGTCGTAATAACCTAACCAACAACCCACGAGCCGGCGAAATCAACCTGCGGGGAGAGCGGCCAGCCAACGCCCCCCTAACTCCTATCCTTCCTCTGCTCAAGCCTCGCTCTACTATGGTGATCACTGGCTATATATGATCACTGGCTGATCTGCACTGCAGTACGCGGTGACAACTGCTCACCCAGCTGCGGTGAATAATGGTCACGCACTGCAGTAGCGGTGGTTGGGAGGAGGAAGACGAAGGGGGGACGGATGGATCGAAAAGGTGACGGACGGATGGATGGTCGCTTTGCTTCCCTTGCAATGTACCCCACCCACCCAACCTTGTCATCACTCTCGCCACGTTACTGTCACTGCGATCAAATACAACTACTTTTTTTTTGATCGATCGGCTCGTGCCGTGCCTCGTGGTGGTGCAGCTAGCTAGCCAGGCCAGGCCTGACCACTGATGTGCGCCTCATAATAATTGTACTGCCCGGACTCGAGACCGTGCGAGCAGCACCTAAACAAGCGGCCTCACTCACGATATTGAGGAGGGAGGTCCAGGCTGTGGTTGGTGCAGTAGGCCTCGTGGTCATGGGCGAGGATATATATGATCCAGTTGGTTTGCGAGTCACTGTCAGCTGCATATATAATTTCAGTGATCGAGCAGCAGTGTCCAGTGATGGAGTGATCCAAGGGATCGATGGCAGCTGCTGCATGCACCTGGTTGGTAGCTAGGGCGATCAGATCTTTGTGAAAACTTTGTGCGTGTGGCGGTGTGGGCGTGCCAGTGGGCATTGGCATCTCCGCATCTGCAGATATGCAGTGTGTTCGTTTGTTGGTTTCAGCCAGAGCTTATCAGCCAACCAATAGTATTTTTCTCTCATAATGAATCAGCACCGGCCGGACTAATGAGCCCAGAACAGGCCGATGAAAGGGAAAGCCTCATCGCTACCTCTGCTCCGCATCTGTGGTCTGGTTCAGCTTCAGCACAGCTTGAGATGTGCATGGGCGACTGATCTGCAGTAGTACAATGCTACGTACTACTCCTACCACCAACGCGTACGTGTGGTGGACGTCTGGTCTCTGCTCGATCTCAGAGCTACTACCTAACCTACCGCATTGTCTGTAGCCATACTTGGCTTCCTGTGCGAACTGATCAACTGAACCCGGTGCCTGCAGAGAACTGGACAGCTAGCTAGCCAAGAGCTGTTTCCGACCTCGAATATAAAACTGAACGGGTCTTATCTGACAATGGGATTTGCACGCACGTACGGACGCCGGATCGATCACAAACGCACAAGTGCTTGTGCTTCACTCAGTTCACAGATTCGAGCTGGCGGCGAGTGCCTGGACTTGCTTCAGAGTTGTCAGCTAGCCTTGACCAGTACGTCCATCAGAGAGACCGCGTCTAATTTCGACGCACCAACGGATGCTTGCTTACACACATATTTCCGTTTCCTCTCTGTTTCCAACCCCGTCGGTGTCCAAGCGATTCGTTGGCGCCTCAAATCACCGCGCTGTTCTCTCGCCAACCGGAGATGCTAGCTGCTAGTCGTCTATTGCCACACCGCGGCAGCCGGCAATGCAGCCTAAGTCGCTAGCTCCTGGGTCACGCAACGCATGCAAGGCCACCGCCCGGCCGGTGCAGTGCTATGCAACTGGCATCTAGCTAAGCCTTGATGGTGCCGCGCGCCGCACACCAGTGGTTGAGGGATCCATGGATGGATGGAGACTGGAGATGACATGATTATTTTGTAGTATGATAATGGGGGTGTGGTTGCCATGCATGCAAACCCTACCTAAATTTGCTAAAATATATATAATCCTAACGTTTTACTATATTATATATAATGATGATCTGGAAAAGCCGGTTGCTTTGCCTTTACCTTTAGTTAGTAGACCCCCTTTTGCTTCTTTAATCATTGATCTGAGGCGGCAGGAGTGACATGCTCTTTATTATTGTAATGCTGCCGTTGCATTAACACTTGACAGCCTAGAAATGATGGTACATAAGTTTATGAAAAGAGCTTGGCTTTACTATAGCTAATTTGTTCTTAGAGAACAAATAATTGTAAGATTTGGACAGGAAGGAGTGAATGAGTTATGCATGATCCTTTAAACCTATATAAGATGATGTCATAGTGGCATGTGAGGATATATTATGATGTTAAATTACTCCACAACGTATTGCGAAAGCACACAATAAGGAATAGAGACAAGTGATAATTAACATCCCATTTCATTATGTGTTTCTAATTGGACTTGACTTGAGCAATTTTTTCTCTCCTACACTTTAATCTTTTTATTTGGCCCATAGACCAAGATCTGTGTTTTTTGTTTCAGTTCGTCCTCCTGAATAGTACATCACCGGCCACCGGGCATCCTCTCCACGTGGCGCTTTCGCCTTGCCTTCCTTCTTCCATTGACAGATGACAGAGGCAAGAAATAACGATTGCAAAAAATCCTTCCTTTTTCTTTCATTTCAAAAGTGCATAAAAATTATATTGCCAATTCCATTTTAATTATATTCTTTTTTCTTAATGTTAATAAAAAAAAGAAGAAAATTCTGGTTTTTTCTTTCCAAAATTCGATATAGGCTGAGAGACAATCAGATCGATTTTCTCTTCAGCGGGCAGTTCCCTAATTCGTGTATGCGCGTCGAGTAGCTTGGGTTTCCCACGCTCTGGGTTTAGGAATAGCCAAATCCAGGCGCGCAGCGAAAAAAAAAGGCCAACAGCACAAATGGTCTGTGCTTTTACCAGTAATCCACCTTAGCGGCCTTTGTAGAAAAACCTTACCAGATAGCATTTATGGAACCTGCCACCTAGGCTTATTATTTAGTTATGTATTCATTTATTTTGATTTTTTTATTTTTAATTGTAGAGGGGTGGCTTTATCTTCTAGATCCATCACTACCTCTGGTGTAGGCTCTTCACCTATTACATTTTTTTTTTAACACACGGGGGAGTCTCCCGGATACTCTTAAGAAGAAAGGTGAGGCGCCGCGTAGGAGCCAGCGCTTGAACCGCGGGCGGGCAGCCTGAGCCCCTGCTCAGCTGACCAACCGAGCCCCCTCACCTATTACATTTTTGCCTCACCTTCTCCTCCATCTCTAATGACTCCCTATTTGCCCCAACCCCACCTGCTACCTGCTGTGCTGAGATAAACCTCCCTATGACTAGTATTTCCTAAGAAAATCCCGGCACTCAGCATCAGAATCCTAACTACAAGTAACCTTATCAAAGCTGAGGAAGACAGTCATAGTCATAGAAGGGGGGAGAGAGAAAAGTGAATTTCAAGTGTGAGGCAGGAAAAATTTCCAATGTGATAAAGCTTTTCCGTTCTAATTAATGTTCACTATATATAACTTTTCCTTAGCTAATGTTCACGACAACTTTTTTCAGCGAATGTTCTCTATAACTTGACGCACTAGAAATTAGGTGTTTTCCTTTTGGCTCAGCTGCTACTTTTCCCTTCTCGTGCACCATTGAAGCAAAGGACACGCAGACAAATTAATTGTTCAACCTCCATGGCACAACCGTCACCCTCAGGAGCAAAAGGTCAGGACAGGAAAAAGGCTACGGATCAGCTGCCGAGTCGGGGCAGCTGGCATTTGCACCAACCGATGCATGCAAGGGCAAAGATCGGGCCATCAGCATTCAGCGCGCACACGTGCATTCGTTTGCGTAGACAGCTACCAAGTCGTAAACACGTACTGCATGTACCCTTCACTCTCAGATACTATACATAGGCGTACGTAGATACGTCGATGGCTCCGTTCGGCTGGCAGAATTTTAGCTGAAACTGACTGAAAAACATCGTTCTGGTTGGAAAACATTATTCTGGCTAAATTATTGTGAGAGAAAAATATTGTTCCCGCTGAAAAAAAAAAAGCCGAATAAGTCGAATATGGGTAAGTCGAGCCGATAAGTACAAAGATTATGTTATTAATGCGAGTACTTAGCAAAATACTCGACCTCCACCTTGATTGCTAGCTTAGCGAGCTGCACCACAATCAGTGGGAGTGTGGACAGTGAGCTGGCTGGAGGTTAAGCCTGCTGATCGCCGCCACGCAGCCCACGCTATATAACCATCACTCACCCGCTCGCTTCCTCCCACTGCTCGAGCTCGATCAGCAGCTCAAGGAACCACAGAAAATGGCGCCTCTTCTCCGCCCTCTCGTGCTCGCGCTCCTGATCGCCTCCTGCGCAGCGCAGCAGACACCGCCGGCGCAGCCCCCGCCGACGCCGAACGCGCCACCGTCCAACTCCCCACCTCAGGCGCCTCCAGCCGGCAACCCGCCGCCGGCGCCCCAGGCGCCTCCGGCAGGCAACCCGCCTCCCGCGCCCACCGCCACTCCTCCCCCGGCTCCGACGACTACGCCGCCCCCGGCTCCCACGACGCCGCCCCCGGCCCCGCCGACCACTCCTCCTCCAGCGCCCACCACGCCGCCTCCGTCGCCGCCGGCCTCGCCCCCTCCTGCTCCCACCACTCCTCCGCCGTCTCCCCCGGCGAGCCCGCCACCCGCTCCCGCCACCCCGCCCCCGTCTCCGCCCCTGGCGCCGCCTCCCGCCACGCCCCCTCCCCCCGCCACCCCGCCGCCACCGGCCGCCGCGCCCACGCCGGCCCCGAGCGTCGCCCCGACGCTCCCGCCCGTGGCGACACCCGCCGCGTCCCCGAAGAGCCCCAAGGCGCCGAGCCCAGCCGCCGCGACGTCCCCGGCGCCCTCGCTCTCGCCCACGGGCACGCCGACGAGCGAAGGCTCTGGTGCGAGCGCGCGCGCGGCCGGCTTCATCACGCTGGTGGCGTTGGCGGGCGCGGGCCTCGCCGTCCTGCTTTGAGTAGTCCGACTCCTCCCGCCGATGTCGTCATCCCTCCCCGTGCCTCGACGTTGCTGCGCTCCATTTCCATTTCATCTCTTTTTTCTTTTCTTTCTTTCGTGTTGTTATTTATTTTACAAGCCCTATGATCGATTCTTGATGTACAATGATGATGATGCATTGGTTAAGTTGCTTTGGATCCACGGCCGGGCGGTGGTTAGTGTTCTGCCCGCGGGTGCTTAGTCGCGCCTGTACTTTTACCGCACTACATTTTGGTTCTATAGAGAGAGGATTTGTGTATATTCTGGTGCTGCATTATTTCTATGGCCGTTGAATAAATTTTTCTCTGTGCAGCTTATTTACCGTGATCATGTACCGTGCTGGACTACATGCGAGCAGTTCAATGTGTTGGTTCAGAATCCAGAGTAATAGCGTGTAATGGATACCATGGTACATTGGCATTGGCATTGGCATTGCAGGTAGTACGATTTGTATGAAATAGTTACGAGCATGTCTATGTGAGTGTCCACGTGACCACGTCCAAACTTCGTGCTGTGCTGCTTCGGATTCACAGTTACCACGGCGCGTTTGCAGGTAGGAGGAAGTAGATAGGAAGTAGGAACACGTCCATGTGAGTGACCATGTGCAGCTGTAAAAAGCACGGACGCTTTTAGATCACGAAAATTTTTCCCCACGTCTTGCTTGGATCTAGATGCGGAAAGCGGGAAATGATGTGGGCTGTACTATTTGAAAAAAACAAACGCTGACAGAAACTAATGCGTCCTTGATGCAATCATTATTACGTGGGACGTTTTTCTGAAAGGGAAAACAAAAGTAGATACTATTTAGTTGGGCTTTTTCTGTTTTGATGAACAAACAGCCCAGCCGCTGGGCCCAACATGAATTAGTCTGGTGTCAGGCATGAAAGAAGATGTCCGGGGGGGGGGGGGGGGGGGGGGGGGGGGGGGGGGGATCGGGGGGGATCGGAACAGTACCAGAAGTCCTTTTAAGCTAGGGGGGGGGGAATCTCACTCAAAGTTAGGAAAAAAAATATAGTAGTTGGAGTAGTCAGTAATATTAACACTCCCCCGTTTCAAATTATAAAATGTCTTAATTTTTTTAGGTGCATAGCTTTTAGTATGCACTTAGGGTAGTTCTAATGTTACAAACTACATGTACTTTCTATACCTATTAATTTTTATAGTAAAAATCATGTTCCCAATAGATAGTTTCTACGGGATATTTTTTATCCAATCACATACATTCTCTTTCCATTCTCTACCAATCGCATCCCTTCATGTCTTGGTTCTCATGTAGACATGGTTTCTAACTTAGACCCGGTTTCTATGATTTTTGCTCTCTCTCTCTTCAATAACTACTTTGCCACATCAACAAAATGCTTAGGTGGCAGTACAATTAATGTCTATAGAAACTACGGTGATTTGGCAGTCCCAACGAAAGAAACTAGTAGTTTCTATAATATAGGATACCGCACAAAAAAAATACTGCTTTCCAACCCATGGTTTCTATGAGTAATAATTATTTTCTCTTTCTCTCTCCTAACTCTATATTCTTCCTCCAATGAGAGTGCGTCATGAGCCCCCTAGAAACTGGTGATTTCTCCCTAATGGCGATTTCATGGTTTCTTGGTGTATTGGGTCAAGAGAAGACCTGATTTCTTCGTGAGGAAACCATTTCTAGGATTTTTACTCTCTTTCTTCACTAATTACATTGCCTACGTGGTTTCTTGGTGTATTGGCCATTTCTAGGATTTTTACTCCCCATTTCTAATCATTTCACGTTTTGCCTACGTGGCAAGTCATTTAATGAGGATAGAAACCATCATTAATATACCATTGGAACTGCCCTTAGATATATAGTACACTATGTGTAGATACATAATTATATTAATGCATCTAGAAAATCAAAACATCTTATAACTACTAGGAAAAACAAAACCAGTGCATGTAAGCTAATAAAGACGTCAAGTCTCGGCATCCACGTGAAATGATTAGAAATCTTCTAACCAACCATTGGTTTCGAATTCGTACTAGCGATCACCGAGCAATTGCCACGACGACACGAATGTATTAGTGCTACACTCAAAGTTGATGATGCAGGCCACGCCTCTGTAAAAAGGGGAGGGATCGAGGACACAAGCGGGCAACCGCAGCAGTGCCAACGAGACATGCCGGCGGTTGGTGGGAGGGTGGCGGACTGGCGGGATCAGAGGAGTCCGCGCCATCACCGTGAATGAATTGAAGGTGAGTCGCCCCGCCCGCCGCCAGCCGAGGGACGAAAACGGATCCAAGCAGATAACGCCTTTCTCATATCCTAATTCATTTTTCTTTGTCGGATTCGGATCGGAGCGGATAATATTCGGATACGGATTTTTTTTCAGATGTCGAAATTGGTATGGATATGGAGCGGACATGGATCGGATAGGGATTTAAATAGTCCAGTAATATGTGCATACTTAAAGAATTTTATACTTGTCAAAAAATTAATTGTAAAGATTTAATAGCAAGTAGTAGACAAAAATCATATATTGCATTCCATGTTGTGGTTATCACACCGACAAAATTAACATTTAACAAGTTATCCTCACTCACAAATGATAAGTTATTAGCCGATATGTAATAGCAGCAAGCGAGATCTCAATTCAAAGTTTATAGCGTCAAACAACAACATCACAAACTAAGAGTTCTCAACTAACAAACTTTTTAAAGAAATCCTAAATTTCTCTAGGTTTTAGTCTATGAAAAGAATTATCGGATATCGTATTCTAAACAACGGATAATCCTCATAGAATTTGCGGATGATTCATATCCTCCGGATTTTACCGATTCCATATCCTATCCCGCGTCCGCACAAAATCGGATTCGGATCATCCATATCCACACAGATTTTAAAATTTCTTCTCCATATCCTTAAAATTCATATTTGGCTCGGATCAGAGCGGAGAATTATTTGTACCACTCTCACCCCTGGTCCCCGGGGACGCACGTACCGGCGCAGATCGCTGTCCGTGTCGCCCCTGCGCCACGTCGCTCAAGTACGTACGGCGCCAGCCCCGCCGGCCGCCGCACTACTCTCCTCTCGCTTCGGAGGCACGCCATGCGTGGGATGGGATCGTGTCATCATGGGACGTGGGATATGCGGCTGGGAGGGATCCTGCTGCCACTGCCACTGCCACTGCCACTGGATCATTGGATGGGCGACGGCGAAGCTCATGGCTATTGGGTCGCACCTAGGGGCCGGGGCTGCCTCTCCATCGGGCAAAAGTAGAGTCTGAGCCTGAGCGAAGAGCAGGTCGGGTTTTCGGTTAAAGCCGTTGGCGGAGCGGTGCGTGCCTGCCTGAATGATGATGCTACGCGCGCGCGGAAATGCGTCCCGGTTCATTATTGGGGGTAAGCTGTCATTTTCGCTGATGATAAAAGGCGCTTTCAGCCTGATTTCTCGCTTCCGACTTGCATGCATGAGGCATGCACATAAATGGGGAGCAAGGTCTGGTTGGACGGGCCATGGCGCCATGATGCTGCGGCCGTGGAGCCGTCAGAAACGCTGAGCACGACTGAGGTGCTAGGATTAATGCTCTGGAGTCTGGACCATGAGTTCAGGTCGTTAGAGATCTATGGTGCAAAACTCAAGCCTACTCTTATCCGTGTTCAGGATATATATAGGCCGGGTAGGTGTGGAAATAGATTTATTTTCTAGGTAGAAATGGATACCTAATTATCCATTTTGTTTGATTCCGTGTCTGATCAAACTTTAATAATATAATATAGATACTCAAATAGATGCATCTTTTTTTTTTTTGAAAAAAGATCAAGCTTTATTATTACTCAGAAGAAATGTTACAGCCTTAGCTTAAACAATAATTTGCCCAACACACTGGAGAACTAAAGCTGATCTGCTTGGTCTAAATAAGATACTAATGCTTTATGGTTCACGTCTGTGAATGGAATTGATAGATTTGTTGACCGTATGATTTTTTTTTAAGATGCCATGTGTCATCCATTCAGGGTAGGAGTCCATCGGAGAGAATTAGACCCCGGGCCCATACAATTTTATTCCATGACACCTACTAACAGTGTTAAAAAAAATATACCATCCTATATCTCTCAATTCCTCCAACCAAAAGAAAAGAATGAAATCCTATACTCGAAGCGGGGCCCTGTTTGTTTCGCTGAAATTTGGTTGCTGCTGATGCTGATACTGATTTATTATGAGATAAAAACACTATTCCTTCGTTGAAAAATACTGTTGAAGTAGTGCTGGAAAACAGGGCGCAAAGTAGTGGATTGCTCCCGTCCCAAAAATCAGGAATGAGTCCATCCCATTTTATGGTTTCTCCTAACCAAACACACGTTTAGAGGTGTTTATAGGGCGTGTGAATAGTCTATGGTAGCATACTGTGATCCGTGACATATTGCAGAATTTAGATTCATACTGGATCGGATACTCTTGCCAGATACGTGTGAAACAATCTGGAAGGCCCTGACTGGATCGAGGGTGTGATTTAGTGGGCCGTGGACTACGTTGCTGCCGGAGTCTCCATGGTTTGTGTAGTCGCCGTAGTGACAAATTTCGATATTTATTTAACATCTAATATACGCCTCTCACTGAAATTGATCTCCAATCTGCACGTCTTTCTAAATTAGACATTCAACGCAAACTCTTTGGATTCAGGGGACTCTATTCCCTTTTTCAACCTACACCATCTTTTCTTTTCCTTTTACTTTTTCAATCAAACCACACGTAACCAGAGGATTTTATCCATCTTCCTCTCGTCCTCTCCCTCAGCCGGAAGCAGACGAACGCAATGGGGGCTCGCCAGTTCGTTTTCAGGGAGGGAGAAGGTCGATTCAGCGTTGGGACTCAACAATGGCGATACAGACAAACTCCGGCAGCGGAAGCAGGCAGCTTGTCCTTGTCGTGGCGGGAGAGAGGATCAGCAGGTCCCATCAGGGCCGGCGATGCAGACTTGTAGAGCAGAGCAACCCTTGTAGCGGCAGCAGCTTGTCGCGGCGCGAGAGGATAAGCGGTTGCGGACTTGGGGTTGCGGCATCGGAGTCGGACCGAGAGAAAGGGGCGAGTGAGGTGACGACTGGCCAATGGCCACTAGTGGGGTCCCGTCCCGTGTCCACAGATTGGACGTGGCAAAAACCGCAAGGTAATGTGGGCTAGGAAATGAAAACACAAAAAGAAAATGAAAAGAAATGAAGTGTTAAATTTTGAAAGACATGCAAATTTGATTTCAAATTCAATGAGTCACGCAAATTTAGGATCCGTCATCCGGATTACCCTAAATAAAAGTACAAAAATTTCAGATCGAGATTCTCTCTACAAATGTTTCACTACTGAATCAGAATCGCTTCATACAACCATTTAACTAGCCCGCTTGATTCTTGAAACTAAAACTTGAATCAAGAGCAACTAGGCTTTGGATATTTCTCTGGACTAGTACAAAAATCAGCGTCGGTTCCTAGTGATTTTTCGTGGAACGTTTTTCTCTTTGTCGCATTTAGCAACGGTTCTATTGATTCTGCTGAGAATTCTGAAACATTTCTCGCTGTCAAACACACCTCAAAAATCAAAATATCTCTCTAGTAGCCGTGCAACAACTTGGCCGTGATGCGGCTCAGTAACCTCAATGATGCAAAACCAGGGGTGGTAGTGAATTTGGATAATCCAAAATTCAACTGGACATATGTTGATTTGTATATACTTGATAACGTATGTTTGGATTTGTATATCCATCCCGATATGATCTAGTGATGTCTAAAATCCATTGGAGAACAGCTCAAAAAGTCAAATGTCCATTGGTTATCTTTGTATATGAGATCAACATGTAGATATACTACTTTAGCTGTTGTTAGATCGTCGTCAATTGGATTAGGTATTGGTTATTTGGTGTTGAATTTGGATTGGATATTAATTCTTTTTCTTAGTTTTAAATTGGATTTCTCATTTAGATTTGGAAATTCTAATCCATTCCCACCTAGCTCTAGGCGGAAGAGAGGCAGACAAGTGGGCCGGGGTAAACAGTAAACACGGTAGGAGCCTCGAACAAGCCATTCGCGAGCATAAACGTGAATTCAGAGTGCGTAAACAGTGAACACAATGGGCCACAGCCCATAAGCCTGCAACAACCAACAGAAAAAGGGGAACAGAAAGAAACAGCACTGCCTCTTGCCTAGCCCATCAGGGCGAGCCCAGCGAGGCCCGCGGCCCCGGCCAACACGCCCATAGCGAGCCGGGCCTCCCCACCGCAGGCAGCGCCACTGCTGCTCGAGGTGGACTTGGTCGTGGTGGGCGGCGACGTCGCGGTGGGCGTGGACGTGGACGGCGTGGTCGTCACTTGAGGCGTGTCAGCGCCGGGCGCGGCTGGCGTGGCGGGCGGGGATGACGACGCCGGCGGGGTGGTGGCGGCCGCAGCGGCGACCGTGACGGCGAGCTTCATGCCGTTGCCGCAGTGGCCCGGGGTGCCGCAGATGAAGTAGCGCGTGCCGGGCGCCGTGAGCGCGATCTTGGTGTTCTGGTCGCTGTAGGACTGGATGGAGTTGCTGGCCGAGCACGCGCTGTAGTCCGCGGAGCTCACCTCCGCCACCGAGTGCAGCATGCTGTACTGGAACACTGCATGCACGCGTACGCTTTGTCAGTGACCTTGCGACCGACATGTGGGCTTTCTTGTCGAACCTGTACGTTGTTGACGACAGTTAAAACTACAAGTTCGTACTCACCTAGGTTGTCCCCAACAGCGAAGGCTTTGCCGCTCGCCCAGGTGGTGTAGTCCACGCCGCTGGTCCACCCGGACGAGTCGCCGACCGTGTAATCCTTGGCGTGCGCCGGAGCGGCGACGGCAGCGAGGAGTACCAGACCTGCCATAATGGTGGCAGCCATGATGATTGGAGACAGCTTAACCAAGAACACGGACCACCCGGCTGGCTTTGTTAGATGGAAAGCAGAATTTTGCACAAGGCTTGCTTAGCTGCGGGCACCACTGTGAGTACGGTGACTTGGAGTGATCAATGGCTATATAGGACTGCGAAGCGATGCAGGTGCTAACTAAAAGCGATTTGGTAAGTTTTGGTGGAGTTGGTTTAGTTATGCTCGTCACCAACTCTGCCGCTCTGCTGGCGTCCCCGGATTCCCTGGGCAATTCATGGTGATGCACGGACCAAAACCAATAAATTTGAGCTACGCTACCAGCTACCTACAGATGATTCTGTGGATTTTATTTAATGGAGATGATGGAATGGCGTCTGCTTGTTCAGGATTCCGATAGCTACTAACTAGGCAGTTAGGCACTCTCACTAATCACGACTCACATGCTTGTCCAATAACTACCTAACGCTCAGCGACGTGAAAACAACTGCGAATCACAGGGAGACTACGCGAATTTTGCTCATTTATTTATCACACAGGTGTTCTCAACTGCGTTACAACTTTCAGCACAGCGACGTGAAAACAACTGAGCCGCAAATTTTGCTCGTATGTCACACAGGTGTTCTCACCTGCGTTACAACTTTCAGCGCGCACACACACAGAGATGTTTTTCTATAAAAAGAACTGTTTGCTGTTTCTGATTTAACCTGTTTTTAATTCCTATGAACCTTAACAATCCTTTTCTAGAGGAATTACGGCAGGCTTTTATGCTGACATGTGTTAGTTGATCTCCACCAATAGCCCCAACGGCCTATTGGGCCCTTGCCTCTGCTTCCTGATCGGGGGAGCCCAACCCTAACTGGTTGGTGGGCCCCTGTCGCACACCACATATATATAGAGGAGTGGGGAACTAGGCTCGGGTCACGAGGTTGAATGGAGCCGCCATCCCACTACAGTAAACCCTAAACCGATCAAAAGAGCTGCTGCCAGCGACGGGATGCCCCACCACCGCCGTCGGCCCACTGCAGGGTCACCACCGGACCGCCGTCTCTCCACCAGCGCCACTGGACTTCACCGCCACCGTGCTGAACGTCTTCTACACTGCGGCACCGGCGTCCACCCGCTACGGTGCATCTACCGAGAAGACAAGGAGAGGATTACCGGATCTACGGTTACACACACAGAGGTAATCACCGATTTTAACATTGGTATCAGAGCCATGTTACTAGTGTGTAACCCTAACCCTAATCGGGTAAAAGAAGAAAGAAAGAGAGACCGGGGTGGTGGACATTACTGTCTACCGGTCACCACCGCCACCGCGCGGGGGGAAAGATGCCGCACCGTTCACCGGCGCACGGCAAGAGAAAAGAACCGAACACTTCTTTTCGGATCTGAACAGAGAAGAGGTTCCCTAACTGGAAAAAGAAGAAAGGGCTCTCGGCACTTCAAGCCGAACCCTAAACCCATAAAAGCTTTCAACGGGAAGAGAAACAGTAGAAAGAAGAAGAAGATTGGGTTCGGATTTGGCCGAACCCTAAGACCTAACCCTAATTTTAACCCCATCCCGAATCGGATCAAAAGAACTCTAACTCTAACTCGCGACTAGGAAGGGGAAAAGAGGGTTTCGGTACAAATCAAATAAAAGAAAGGAAATCCAAAGAAGGGAAAAAAAACAGGGGTCGACACTCAAACCCTAACCCTAGATCCCATTCGGATGAACTCCGAAAAGAAAAGAAAGATCACAAAAGCAAATCAGAGAAAGGGAAAAGGGGAAGGTCGAATACCGAACCCTAACCCTAGATCTAAGCTGTAACAGAACCGACCAATTATACGAGATTAAGTAAGGAAAATCTTCCGCCGAAGCAGATAATTTAGCAAACTTAAGCCCGTATAACCCGGTAGTCCGTGAAACCACGAAGGATTTTAAACCAATCGACATATAAACCAAGATCGTACAAGTTTAGCAAGTACCGTCGCATGTTACATAAAGTTCGCAATGACAGTTGGATACATCAGAGTTTAGAATATAAAGTTATTACAAACCAAGTTCAATATGAAATAGCGGAAACAAATAGTTTCAAAGCCACACATACACTTTTAGTTCAGATACAGTGCCAGTAGGTAGTCATCTCCAACAAAAGCATCAGATGAGAGATACAGAGTGACCATTTGCCCTTGGTCCTAGTTGTCACCCATCGCCGGGTACAGGCAGTTAATGCAAGAGCCATAGTACATTTGACCATCTGCAACAACAATGGGAACAACGCCCTGAGTACGAGAAAGTACTCAGCTAGACTTACCCGTCTTAAACCAAAATAAAGCGACACCAAGGATTATACAAGGCTTTCTTTAGGGGGCTAGCTGACTTGTTTGCGAAAAGCATAAGCTATCATGAATAAACCATTTTAAGTACTTTGCATCATCTTTGTTATGACCTATCCATCTAGGTAAGCACCTGTACTATAACAATCACTTGATTAACCAATAACATCCAGTTACCAATTTAGATTTAGCATATCCCATACCATCCAGATAACCATCATTGTTCTATCATAATTACTACGATGCTGTAGCTTGAGTCAAGTGCTCACTATCTAGGAGCGATGGCGATTCGAATCGATTCCTAACCAGCTGGTGATTTATTCCTCACACAAACCACACTCACCGATCAAATGAGCTACAGATCACCAATGACACTTTCCAAGTAGCTGTAGGATAACAGTCATGGACCGCACTACCCAGGGACCGCCCGACAGCCAGGACGCACCTTGGGCTCACTCTTCGCGTCCCCGTCATACCCCCTTCAGCACCAGTCTGCCAATCCGAGTTTATCCTGGCTCGAATAGTGTCACTAGCTTCGTGGTCAAAAGGTACTTTATTCGGCCAGCTAAATGTGAGGCATGCGTTCAACATGACAAGAGGGACGAGCAACGATCGGTCCTTAATCGACACAGACGGAAACTAACAGCACCCCATAACCCTATCTGGTTGCCTCCAACTTTTTCCGTCCGGTCTCCAATTATCCATCACACATGGTTAATTCCAGGATATCATTCTTTCCATAGCTAAATTCTTCCAGTAACCACCTATAAATGTCGGTGACTGGAAATCACCGATCGCTACTGGTCTAAGCAAGGCTAAGCAGTTATTCGATCCCGACCTAACAGGGTAAAAAGGTAATAAGGTAGGCAAGGATAGTAATAAATGCATCAACGGTTTCAATCAACTCCTACAACTTAATGCAACAATATATAAACTCATATATATAGAAAGAATTGCTTTTATAAAGTAGGAGACTTAGAATGCTTCGGGGCTTGCCTCGTTCGAACAAACTAGGTTGATGATCCACGCACTCGGGCAAGTCCTCTCCTTGCTCCTCTTCCTCTGGCACCTCCTGTGCCTGGACTTCTTGTGGATCTGTCCTGGTCTGCTCTTCCTGAACTGCTACTAGCAACTCCTCCTACGATCCTGTATGATGCAGATGCATAAGTGCTCATGCATAGGTGTATCGGAGAGATGACATGTAATGATCATGATGCATGGAATGTAGATGAACATGTTTAACTTTATTGAACATAGTAGAAGTAAAGCTCTTCTACAAGGTAGCCAACATCATCTAAGAACATATACTACTATACTACTACTACAACCACTATACTAACATGCCAAGTCACCACAGCAAGTTAAGATGCTTCAAAGATACACCAAAGCAAACATTATTAACTAAACATGCATTAAAGAAGATTATTTTATTTCATTTTAAACTAGGGCTACAACAGCAACATATATTTCTGGTGCTCATAAAATTATGAGAAAATTACAGTAGCTTTCTTAGGCAATAATTAGTCTACCATAAAATTTTCATTATATTTGGATAAGTATAACAGCCTACACAAAAATGACAAGCTATGGTTGATAATTAAGCATGAAAATACTTTGTACTATGAAAAGTGTCAAACAATAGATTTGGTATTTTTTCCATGATCTAAATAGCATAAAATCACTGTATAAAAAGTTTCACCTACATGTATTATTCATATTTTTAGCCCTAGAAATTTTACAAGAAATCAGCAATTAATACACATAAAATACCTAGCCATATTTTTCCACATAACATGCATGTCATATATTTTTTTCTAGAATGTACATCACAACGCTAGACAAACAAAATATGAATCACATTTTTCTGATACATATAGGATTTACTAAACATTTTACAAGATATCAGCAATATCAAGAATTAAATAAAGCTCCACATTAAAGTATCTCAAAAATGATATGCAATATTTTTATCATGTAGATCTGGTGACAAGGAACACAACAAAATTTATTTCATCAATTTTGGAGCAATATAACTCGAGATATATATTTTACAAGCTTTTTAATCAATTTTTGAAATCATTTTAGAAATCCTTTTCTTTAAAACTGAAATTCCACCGAACCCTATTCTGCTAGGTGCACCTAGTGCAATGCACCCAGAGGTGCTGCCATGGGGACCCGCGGTCAAGCCAGGCCCACACGTCAGCCGGAGCCGAGGCAGGGGTCGTCGTTGACCGGCCGACTTTCGCCGCCGGTGAGCTCGCTGGCGGTGAGGTCACCACCAGCGGCTTCCCGCTACGAGGTGGACCCGATGCGCCAAGAGCGGGCACTGGAGGAGCTCGGAAGCGAGCTCGCCGGCGCGCATGGTGACACGGCGGTGCAGCATGCCCGCGTGCGGGCACTTCCCGGCCACAGCAAGGCACGGGGAGGCACACACAAGGTTCGCAAGGGCAAGGCGGTGCTAACGCGCGCGAAATCAGAAGGAGAAAGGGAGTGAAAAGGGGGAGGTCCACGGAGCTGTGCTGCTCTAATGAGATCGGTCGTGCTCCGGCGAGCAATAGCGACCGGCTCGAGCCTTACCACGTCGAAAGGAGACGAGCAAAAGTTGCGCGATGCCGGGGCGAAGGTGTGCCGAAGATGTAGCGAGCTCCGGTGGTCAGGCATGGCCGGGACGGCTACTTCGGCGATGGCGTGTGGCAGAGCGAGTGTGCTGCGGTTGCTGCTTGCACTGGCGGAAGAGAGGGCGAAGTGGAGGGGCGAGTGGGGAGCGCGGCGCGGTCGGGCAGGTGAATGCGAGCGCGTGGGCGCACGCGGGGCCACCGGGATGCCCAGGTTGGCGGTGCCGCGCGGCGAGCTCGCCGGCGCATGGCAGCCACGTGGCTTGCGCTTCCTGGCGTGGTCGAACATAGGCGCGCGGCGCGGCCGAGCGGGCGATCGAGCGTGGAGGCAGGCCGGGCCGGCTCTGCGAGCTGGGCCGAAAGGGAGGCGACGGCCCGTTAAGAAAAATAAAAATGATTTTCTTTTTATTTCTTAAATAAACAGAACTAAAATTCCATTTTGAGCCATTTAAAAGCATTTTCACAAGTTGGTGTAAAAATGAAAGTTGTTCAGAAAAAAGTACTCTACAACTTTGCCAAAAAGAGTAAGGCCAAAAATCCAATTAGATTTTGAACTATAGATTTAAAGTTAATTTAAATCAAAAACCCTATTTTAGAAGATTATTTTTAAAAGCAAAATTTGGGAAAATTTGAATCCCAACCTTGCTCCAAATTGCATCCTAATTACTTCTAAGTGGTCTAAGTGATCAACCAAGGTACACACATGGCAAAACAAACATAACATCCAATCTATCGAAACAAAACTATGCAACATACATGTTTTATTAGTATGTTTCAATTCTATATTTCATGTCATGCTTATGGATGCATAATAATGATTATGTTCATGATTTGCAAAATGTTAATGCATGCTTAACACCGAGGTTTTACATAAACCCTAATCCCCAACACTCAATGGTTCGGATAAGAGGAAAACAGATCTAAACCGAAAGGGGAAGAGGGGGAAGGGGGTGGCTTACCTCGCCGCCGTGCAGCGTTGCTGTCACGCCGGCGCGCGGGGAAAAGAAAGAGCCGAGCTGGGGGAGCTAGCTCGCCGGGCTCGGCTAAGAAAGCGTAGCGGCCAGACCGCTCGACGGCGGCGTGCACACCCATTGGGGAGCACACGCGCCGGCGAGGGGGCCGGCGACGGCGCCATGGCCGCTCCACCATCGTCGCTCTCACTTCGCTCGCTCTCGGTCGCTGTTGCGCTGCGCTAAAAAGAGGTGAGGTAGAGAGAGAAGAGAGTAGCGAAGAAGAGAGAGAGAGCAAAGGAAGGAAATGAGCTAGGGTTTCGGGCACCGGCGCGGCGTCGGTTTTTATACCACCCGAAACGAACGCACAGCCGTCGGATGCAGACGAACGGCCAAGATTAAATGGGCCAACTCGCGGCACAGGCGGGCGCGCACGGCCGAATCACTTTGCTGGCCCAGGCCCAAGTTGCGGCCTGGGTGCGGTCGAGCGCCGCGCAGCTATGTGGGCCGAGCCGGCTTTTGCCAGTCTTGGGCCAAAATAGTGAAGAAGGAGCCTGTTTTCGAATTTTTCTTTTTCTAGAAAATTGAAAAATGGAAATTAGCTCAAAAGAAAATATAGAAAAAGTATTTTTTCCCTGTGGGTAAAATTCAAGAAATTGAGTATATGTTTTCCGCTGCTAAAGAAAAGGTATATTCTTCTGTGATTTTGAACAGACATGATATTTAACTGGAGAAAAGGAAAGTTTTTCCAGTAAATGTTTATTTCCTAGAAATTGATTAATGGATTAAAGAAAATAGAAAAAGCAATTTTCCCTATGGGTAAAATTTAAGAAAAAGAGATTTTTTTTTCCACAACCAAAGAAAAGTTGTTTATACTCCAGTTATTTTGAACCAATGTGGTATTTAATTGGAGAAAAAGAGATTTTTTCCGCTGCTAAAGAAATTGTTTATTCTCCAGTTATTTTGAATCAATGTGGTATTTAATTAGAGAAAAATAGATTTGACATGATTATGATATTGTTATTTTCTGACCAACGTTGTATAAGAAGAGTTGCATTAATTCTACTTCTGCCCAACGGTGATGTAGAATTAGTGTATAAGAAGAGTTGTAAATTTTAATGATTTATGCATTAATTCTACTTCTGCCCAACGGTGATGTAGAATTAGTGTGTAAGAACAGTTCTAAAAGTTAAAGATTTATGTATTAATTCTACTTATGTCCAACGGTGATGTAGAATTAGTGTGTAAGAACAATTATAAAAGTTAAAGATTTATGTATTAATTCTATTTCTGTCCAATGATGATGTAGAATTAGTGTATAAGAATAATTGTATGTTTTGATTTTGACCAACGTTGGAATCAAGGCATGCAAATGGTATTATTTTATGTTAAGAAAAGTTTTGACCTAGTTTTCATCTTGTCTAAGGTGGACTGGGTAGTCACCTCACCGTGTTCCACTGAGTTTGTGACACCGGTGAGGGAGACAAAAGAGAATGATGCCACTTAGGCAACTAAAGAGAGGGATTTTGAATCCTGAAAGATAGTCCTATGACTTTTGTGCATAGGAAGTGGGTCACTACCAACAAAAAATGTTTGGCTATGATAAAGAACATGATTGAACCTGCAATTGTGGGCTCAGTCTCAAAATATAACACGGTCACCGAGTACCTCGATAGAATAAAGAGTCAGTTCACTAGCTCTTCAAAGACATATAAAGAGTCAGTTCACTGGCTCTTCAAAGATATATGTCACTCAACTGATGAAGCAGCTGGTGATAGATTGTTAATCTGGAAGTGGTGGCATAAGAGAGCTCACGATACGTTGTCGAAATTATGGCATTGTCATTTAGGCCATATTTTGAGGGGGAGAATAGAAATATAAGTTAAGAATGATATTCTTCCTCCATTATAGCTCTCAGATTTAGAACAATGCAGAGAATGCATAAAAAGAAAGTATATAAAGAAGATTAAGAAAGATGACAAACGAAGCGTAGGAATTTTATAGATTATTCACACAGACATATGTGATCAGCTTTCCTGTAAAGAGTGTGGATGGTTATGATTCGTTCATAACATTCACAGATGATTACTCCCATTATGGCTATATTTATCCAATCAAAGAAAGAAAAGATGTATTGGATAAACTTAAGATATTAAAGATTAAGATAGTCAGGTCTGACCGTGGGGGAGTACTACGGTCGGTATACCCTAAAAGAATGACATAGTAGCCCAGTATTCTACACCAGGCGAACCTCAGCAGAATAGAGTAGCTAAAAGAATCAATCGCACCCTGATGGATATGGTGGGCAGTATGATAAGTTACTCCACCTTATAGTTGAGCCTGTGGATGGAGGCATTGAAAACAACCATTCATATTCTCAATAAAGTATCAAGAAAGTCGGTGCTCAAAACACCGTATAAGTTGTGGACAGAAAGAGTAGCCTCACTAAACACTTGAGTGTGTGGGGGAGCCCTGCTGAGGCTAAAGTGTTTAACCCAAACATTGGGAAACTAGATCCCAAAATAGTAAGTTGCCATTTCTTTGGCTACAAAGAAAAGTCAAAAGGTTTTCGTTTCTACTATCCAGAGTGACATACAAAGTTTATGAAAACGAGACACACTATTTTCCTAGAGGATGAAAAGATGAGGGGGAGCATGGTAGCTCGAGAAATTGACATTGAAGTGAAGCGGGTGTATGCGCCCACTCCAATGATTCATGAGCCAATTTTCTCACTACATGCTGTCGCTGCGCCGACAGTACAAGATACTATGGTGTCAGCACCTATTATTATTCCACCTATGGCAACAATGAATGAAAATGAGGAACCTGTTCTTTAGGATCCTATAGAACCTATTGCCACACATGAGGGGGAGCAACAACAGCCTCAAACAGAAGATGTGCCAAATGTGGAGACCCCTAGAAGGTCTCAAAGAGTTAGTAAATCAGCTATTTCTGCTGATTATGAAGTGTACAACACTAAGGAATTTCAAATGGAGGTTGATTCCACCTCTTTTAAAGAAGCCATGAGACGTGATCATTCATCAAAGTGGCTTGAGGCCATGGAAGATGAAATGAAATCAATGAATGCCAATATAGTTTGGGACTTGGAAATAATTCCTAAAGGAGCTAAAACAGTAGGCTGTAAATGGGTCTACAAAACAAAACTTGACTCTTAAGGGAATATAGAGAGATATAAAGTGAGACTTGTGGCAAAAGGCTTTATGCAAAGAGAAAGAATTGATTACAATGAGACCTTTTCTCCAGTCTCATGTAAAGATTCCTTCAGAATCATAATGGCATTAGTGGCATATTACGATTTAGAATTACATCAGATGGATGTAAAGACGACATTTCTCAACGAAGACTTGGAGGAAAATATTTACATGGCACAACCGAAAGGTTTTGTCATGGAAAGAAAGAATGAATGGGATGCCACCTAAAGAAATCCATTTATGGATTAAAACAAGCTTTAAGACAGTGGTACTTGAAGTTTGATCAGACAATAAAGAATTTTGGGTTTAAAGAAAATGTAGAGGACAATTGTGTTAATACAAAGTTTAAGAATGGGAAGTTTATCTTCCTTGTCCTGTATGTAGATGATATCTTACTTGCTAGTAGTGATGTCAGTCTACTACTGGAGACAAAGAAATTTGATATGAAAGATCTTGACGAAGCCTCATTCGTTCTAGGGATCGAGATTCACCGAGATAGAAGAAAAATGGTATAAGGACTGTCACAAAAGGCATACATGGAAAAGATCTTAAAGAAATTCAATATGCACAAATGTAGTCCCTCACCTGCTCCTATAGTCAAGGGCGACAGATATGGGGATTTTCAATGCCCCAGGAACCAATATGAGCTCAATCGATAAAGTGAAAGCCATATGCTTCAGCTGTCGGAAGCTTGCAATATGCTCAAGTATGTACGCGCCCTAACTTGGCATTTCTTACTAGGTTTTACTTGGCAGATTCTAGAGCAATTCTGGAATAGAAAACTGAAATTAGTAAAGAAAGTCTTGCATTATTTGCAAAGAACGAAAGGCCTTATGATGACATATAGAAGATCTGATTCACTCCACATGGTGGGATATTTAGATTCTGATTATGCGAGAGTGAATATATATCCAGACGTGGATTTTCTATCATCTCGCAAAGGGGAGCTATTTCATGGAAAAGCTCTAAGCAAACTGTCACTACATCGTCCACAATGTATGACGGTTTATAGCGTGTTATGAGGCAACGGGCAAGTGAACTGACTAAAGAAGTTCATACACGGTTTGAAGGTGGTTGACGACATCTATAGACCACTTAAGTTATACTGCGATTATAATCTAGTAGTATAGTATGCTCACAACATAAGTCAGGTGGTGCTGCCAAACACATTGACATAGAGTATTATGTTGTGAAAGATAAAGTCCGGGATCAAGTCATAAGTCTTGAGCATATAAGTACAGAAAAGATGCTCGCGGATCCACTTACAAAAGGCTTACCACCCAACATGTTCAGAGAACATGGTGTTTAGAGAACGTGTAGCTAGCATGGGTTTAAGGGAAGCCTAAAATTCCTAGACAAAAGAAGACCCAAAGATTAGTATCTATTTCAGAACAGAGTAGTGTGTTGTAGCTGTTAAATCTATTGGCAATGGACCGAGACAATGAGACATGCTCTATGCGCTAATCTGTAATGGAATGAACAAAAGTAAATGATATGAAATTGAAAGATGGAATGAGATCAAGGGGGAGAATGTTAGTTGATCTCCACCAATAGGCCCAACGGCCTATTGGGCCCTTGCCTCTGCTCCCTAATCGGGGGAGCCCAAACCTAACTAGTTGGTGGGTCCCTGTCGCACAGCACATATATATAGAGGAGTGGGGAACTGGGCTTGGGTCACGAGGTTGAATGGAGCCACCATCCCGCTACAGTAAACCCTAAACCGATCAAAAGAGCTGCTGCCAACGACGGGATGCCCCACCACCGCCGTTGGCCCACTGCAGGGTCACCACCGGACCGCCGTCTCTCCACCAGCGCCACTGGACTTCACCGCCACCACGCTGGACGTCTTCTACACTGTGGCACCGGCATCCACCCGCTACGGTGCATCTACCTAGAAGACAAGGAGAGGATTACCGGATCTATGGTTACACACACAGAGGTAATCACTGATTTTAACAACATGAACTCTTCGTTGTTGAATGCAAAGGTGGGTGAGCATACAGGGCTTTGTTTTTTCACAACACTTCCTTGAGCGTTGATGCAAAAGCCTATGATTCGTAGATGCAAGTACGCTGTAGCAACTACTACACCACTGGCAACTCTTCGCATGCCCTTAAACCCGGCTTGATCCACTTATTTTTTCATCCGGAACAGTGTTTTTCTCTCATAAATTCCTCCAGTATTCCTCCAAACCATCCAGATTCCTCTAGAATTCAGACAAGTGAACATGAATGTCTTTGCACTGTGACCCTTCTAGATGCTCTAGAGTCTAGACCAAAGAGTTAAGTAGTAGTAGGTGACAATAGCCGATTGAAGTCTTTGCGAGAGGCCATCCAGTAGGAGCAACCTTGAAACATGTGTTCCTGATATTCTCTCTGGCCACAAGTTGATCCTGATAGAATGATAGAATTGATAGAAACTGGCTTAGCACTTTCCATTCATTGGTCAGCAGTTTATATAAGGGATTACACGACTCTTCGTATGAATTACATGACTCTTCATATGACAGGACTGTTCATTCTAGACTGATGACATTCTAGGCTATTTGCATTCTAATACCCTCCCTCGGTGTCAATCAGGAGATGAGCGAACGTTGAGACTGAACAGAAAGTTGATGAAGACGGCGGATGGTAGCCCCATAGTGAATATGTCGGCATATTGAAGGGACGTCGGAACATGAAGAACTCGCATAGCTCCAAGGGCCACTCGCCCCCGAACAAAATGGCGATCGATCTCCACATGCTTGGTCCGTTGGTGATGAACTGGATTTGTGGACAAATACACGGCACTGATGTTGTCACAATAAACAAGAGTAGCCTGAGTTAGAGGACAACGAAGCTCGCCCAAGAGTTGACGAATCCAGCATGCCTCAGCCACGGCATTAGCAACACCTCTGTATTTGGCTTCAGCACTAGAGCGCGACATGGTGTGTTGGCGCTTGCAGGACCATGATATAAGGCTATCTCCAAGAAACACACAGTATCCAGAAGTGGAGCGACGAGTGTCTGGGCAGCCAGCCCAATCAGCATCTGAGTAAACAACCAACTCAGGTGACTGGCTGTGAGAAAGAGCAAAACCATATTCCATAGTGCCTTTGATATACAGCAAAATGCGTTTGACGAGAGCAAAGTGAGACTCCCGGGGGTCATGCATATACAAGCAAACTTGTTGAACGACATGAGCAATATCTGGCCTTGTGAGAGTTAAGTATTATAAAGCACCAGCAAGACTGTGATATAGTGTAGGATCGGCTACTAGTGGTCCATCTTGGGCAGACAGTTTGGAATGAACCTCAAGTGAAGTTTGGCAAGTATTGCATGATGACATGTTTGCCTTGGCCAAAATTTTAGCAGCATATTTATCTTGAGAAAGAAAGAGACATGTGGATGACCGTTGAGCAGAAACTCCCAAGAAGTAATGAAGATTACCGAGATCAGTCATGGCAAATTCCTGCTGTAGGGAGCCAATAATATGTTGAAGAAGATGTTGTGATGAAGTTGTCAATATGATGTCATCCACATACAACAGAAGGTAGGCCACATCTGCCCTATGAGTGTAGATGAACAACGAGTTGTCACATTGAGAAGCCCAAAAACCAACTGAGGTGATGAATGCTTGGAAACGGCAGTGCCAAGCCCGTGGGGCTTGTTTGAGGCCATAGTGTAACACCCTCGGTGTTACGCCCTAAACCAACTACTAAACCACCTCATGAGCATCATGTTTATGTGTTAGAACATGTGGGAAAGCAAAATTAGATTTTTGGTTGTACTAAAAATGCCCAACGAAGATTTAGTTACGAAAGGTTCTAGTGCTTGTGTGTTATCGAGTAGGCTTATAAAATAATTTTTATTAAGCAAAAATGTTATAAAACATGTATGTGACATTTAAATAAAGTTTGAATTACAAACTTTGTAGATGACAATGCAACTTTTGTCTTAGAAAAATAATATTGCTAGCTAGTATTTCTAATAGCTTAGAAATAGAACTTGAAATCAAATCCAGCTCAAGACTTAGAAAAATCCTTAAGTTTGAAAACAGTGTGACAAGGCTATGTTGGTGAATTAATTTTAGAAAATTTAGCTAAAGGTCAGTGCTATGTTTTTGTTCCATATGGAAGTTTGATGTACCCTCTTTAGCATGGTTTAGGTGGTCGAGCCTCAATCAAATCGATTTAGTTTTGGCAAACACTTTAAAATACGTGCATGGACATCATCTCAGGCTGGTTGGCCGGGAGGGCGCGGTCACCACGCTTGGGAGCATGACGTCGCCATGTTTTGCTGCCCGTGCGCACGCAAGCTGCCGCGTGTTGGCCGGCCAAGGCTGTCCTCGGCCTAGCTGTGGCTTGGCCGCTGCTAGCCGTCGTGCTGTTGCCCCACCTCGATGCCGCATTGCTGGCCGCCTCTGGCCGCTGCCGCATGGTGCTACTACTGCTCACCAAGTCACCGTGCGCACGTGGGCTGGCTCCCTGCTGCCTTGCGTCGTCGCCTCACCTTAATGGCGCTGTGGTCGCACATGTCGCGCTCCCCAACTGCCTACGCACGCGCACGTTTTCTAGCTGCGTTATCTCATAGCGAGCGCGCAGGTGCTATCTCGGGTCTGGCCTACCGCTTGCCGCCAAGGTGAGGATGACCAAAGCTCGGACCTACCCTCCTCCCTATCGTCTCTATCGTCTGAGCCACGCCCACGAAATCCACCAGAGAGAGATCACCTCAACTCAATTCAACTCGTCCATGGCCTCGTCATTAAGCCACCTAGCCGTCCAACCCCATCCCACCTTGAGTTGAGCCCAGCCAAGCCTCAATTTGGCCACTCCCACGCCGCCGGGTCATTAAGGCCACGCTCGTCCGGCGCGGGTGGCAACTCCCCAATGGAGCCATGAGAGGCTGGTCCTGTTGCACCATTAGCTCCGCTTTGACTCTCTCTTCACCCTGCGCTCATTAGCCGAACAAGTACCGCTACCCCAGCACTGCTGACGTGGCCATGTCCGCCACGGTGCCCCACCACATGGCTCGATCGCACGCATCTAGCCCTCCTCCACCATCCTCTACTCCAACTGTCAATTCGGTCGAGTCCACGGTAAGCTCCTGATGCTCACCTGCTAGCTGGTTAGGTCTATAGCTGCCCTAGTTCACCAGAACGGTCGCGCCGCCATCGTGGATGGCCACGTGTCGCTGTAGCCCTCACCAGTGAGCCCTGCCACCCCTCACCGCAACTTGGCATAGTAGTTTAGGCCAGGGATGGTGATCGACCCGCTTGATGGGTCCGCGTAGGTCCCAGGTGGTTGGCGTAGCCACCCTATGCCGCTGCTCGCCGTGCGGCCATGCACAAAGGTGCCCGGGGGTGTGTACGGGGAAATTAGGAAAAACTCAAGGGGTTAAATCAATTCGTTACAGAGAGAGAAAAATAGTGTTAGGACTTAGGTGTAGTTCAGGAGTAGTCCGAGGGCTCTTTTGCAAAAGCACCAGCGCGTGCGGGCTCCCCGCCCTAGGCCGTCTCACGCGTGGGCCGCGTCCGCGCGGGCCACGCGTAGGTGGGCCGTGCGGTTGAATCCGTTTTTTCTTTTTCTTAGGAATTAGTAATAGTTTTTCCATTTCAATTTCTGAGCTAGATTTGTATAATTGATATAAATTCATGTAGGTGTCCAAAAATTACGAAACAAATTTTTGTTAAGTTCCTAAAATTATGATCTATCTGGTAGTATTGATAGATCATGCATATCTATGTTGATACTAAGGGCTATTAAATCGTTTGAAAGTGCTTAATATTATTAGGGTAATTATTGTAGGAATTTTTGTGGTAAATTGGTGATAGCTTTGATCTTGAAATTTTTACAGTAGCTTCATTGTATTATTATGTGCTTACTGTAATTTTTGTAGCCCTAATATAGCTTGTTTATTAGGGTAGCTACATATCCATTAAACCTTTAATATGAATAAGAGCATAACATTAACTTAGGAAATTAAGCACTTGTTAGGGTGAGCTTGACACTTGATTTGATAGAGCTGATGGTTAGCTTAGTATCTTAGTCATTAAAGCTAGCTTGTTAGTATGGCATATGTGTTTGTATTTTAAAAGTTGTTGTTGCCTAAATACTAAATTGTTGCATCATCATCATCGCATGCATATAGAGAACGAGTCGGCAGAGATCATGACCACCGGCGAGCACGAGTTTGAGGAGATCGTCGAGGAGTATAACCCATATTTTTTTATAATCAATATATATATATATATATGTGATGTGCATTTACATTATAGGAATTTTATAGAAACCACATGCATAGATATATCTGTCCTATGAGTCTTACTAGTGCAGGTTCGAGTATCTACTATGCTTAGGTTTTTGGTAGCGTGAGTAACCTACCATTACTCACAATAGATGATTATTATTACTCTCATAATAAAATGGTGAAGAGAAAAGGAGACCGGGCAGGGATATGGCATGGGTTATTGGTGGGTGTAACAAGTTGTGTCACATGGCCACGGGGCTTAGCTTGGTTACACTGTTTTCCCTATCCATGTCAATTGAGGACTATCCGTTGCTATGGATGGTAGTCAGGTCACAGACTTATTATCTTGAGCACATACTTGCTTATGGGGGCAAGAAGACTCGTTGCGCTCTTGTCGTGGGTTCTGGCTCTTTCTGAACCGACTGATTGGAGGCGGAGAAAGGTGAAGGTCTAAGCACCATACTGAGACTGGATCTCAAGTGTGGGGACTTGGAGTCCAAGTTTGGACAGGGACCTAGACCACTCGACATGAGTGAAATGGGTTGGTCTCATTTGTGCCTGGGGTACAAGCGAGGTGTGTGTTTTGGGGTACCCAGCTAGGATACATTGGTTCGTGAATCACCGTTTTCGTGAGACGGTACGACTTGGCTATGGTCTAGCACCGTAGTAAAAACTAGAAGATGAAAGATGGTGAATTGGTTCTGATTGCTCAACCCTTTCTGGAAAGTAGAACAGATGCTTACCTAGAATGGTTAGCTAATGAAGTAATCATGACTACTAATTAAACTTGATCTTAAGGACGTCTTCTAGTAATGCTTTTCGCAAAAAAAACAGCAAACCCATATTGCCTATCATACTCCTTGAAGTCTGGAAACTATTCCTACTAGTCGGGTAAGTCTTACGAGTATATTGTGTACTTAGGATTTATTTTACCCTGTTGTAGGTGCAGCTTAAGGAGTAGCTCTTGTATAGAGAATTCTTCTGGTAGGCACAGACAGATCCTTATATCATTTTTGCTAGATGTTTATTTTTATTCCGTTGTTTAATTATCGCACTCTGAACCCTGGTATTGTAATAAATAATTTCCAAGAACTCTTGTTGTATGAAATGAACTAAGTATTGTAAGCTCGTACTCATTATTGGATTCTGGAGGTAAAACGTGGATTGATTCGAGTTTTCCCGTGGGGTGTGCTCGACGGAACTATCTGATGTAGCTAACTTTAGGGTGCTTAGTGTCTAGTGGAAGACGAGCGCCTCTGAAAGCGTGTTATTTTGGGTGATTCTGCCACAGGTGGTATCAGAGCCAATAATGAGTCCATGAGTTTAAAAACTCTTTTCAAAACCTAAAATTTGACCAACAAAAGCTTTGCGAAAAGTAGGATGCGATAAATTACGTAAATAAGTATAAGCCCTAGTAATATGGTCTATCTAGGATAGTGGCACTGGTTTTATCTAATCAATCTTCTACAGGTACACTAACTTACATTGCGTAATAATCGTTTAGCGTATGGGAAGTGAGAATGCGCTGTGCCAAAAATTATATGCGAATGTCGCTATATTCTAGCTTGAGCGAACGAATAGGTCGATCAATGCATCATGAAAAGAGAATTTTGCTTAAACTAAACTCCCCCACACATATAATTTTGGGTAGTAAATTGATAGGATAATAAATAAAGACAAATGCTTTAACTCTTAAGGAAAAGTTCTTCACCATGGGGTTGTCCAGCTATTTTTGTGAGGAAGGACGACACTCTTTGGATGTGTGTGGATTATCGCCCTCTCAACGCGGTAACCATTAAGAACAAGTATCCTTTACCTCGTATTGATACTTTGTTTGATCAGTTGGCTGGTGCTAAGGTGTTTTCAAAGATTGATCTTCGTTCTGGGTATCACCAAATTAAGATCCGGCCATAAGATATACTAAAGACAGCTTTCTCTACTAGGTATAGGCTCTATGAATACCTAGTCATATCTTTTGGTCTCACCAATGCTCCTGCATTCTTCATGTACCTCATGAATTCAGTCTTCATGCTAGAGTTAGACAAGTTTGTAGTTGTGTTCATTGATGACATATTGATGTATTCTAAGAACAATGAAGAACATGCACAACATCTTCGCATAGTCCTAACTCGATTGTGGGAACACAAGCTGTATGCCAAATTCAGCAAGTGTGAGTTTTGGTTGGATCGAGTGCAGTTTTGGGGTATGTCCTAACACCTGAAGGCATCTCTGTGGATCCTGGCAAGGTGGAGGATGTGTTAAATTGGAAACCTCCAAAGTCATTGTATCAGATTCATCAGTTCCTTTGTCTTACTGGTTATTATCGGCGTTTCATCCCTGAGTTTTCTAAAGTAGCTCAACCAATGACCAAGTTGCTCCAGAAGGATGTCAAGTTTGTATGGAGTCCGGCTTATGAAGAGGCTTTCTAAGCCCTGAAGAAGTTTCTTACCTCTGCTCCTGTTCTTGCCCAACCAAATATTGATAGGTCGTTTGATGTGTATTGTGATGCCGCTAGGACTAGACTGGGATGTGTGCTTATGCAAGACGGACGTGTGATCGCTTATGCTTCATGTCAGCTAAAAAACACAAGTTGAATTATCCCACCCATGATTTAGAGCTGGCTGCAGTTGTGCACGCTCTAAAAATTTGGAGACATTACCTGTTGGGAAAATAAAGTGCATATATACACGGATCACAATAGTCTCAAATATATTTTCACTCAATCTGAGTTGAACATGAGACAACGGAGGTGGCTTGAGTTAATCAAAGATTATAACCTAGAAGTCCATTATCACCCTGAAAAGGCTAATGTGGTAGCTGATGCTTTAAGTCAGAAGTCGCATCTGGTTGAGGAAGAATCTTTGCCCCTCACTCATTCTAAAGTGTTAGCCTATAGTGCTATAGTCTCAAATTTACTTGAGCAAATTATTATAGAGCAAAGGCAAGATGCTTCGGAAATCCCTTATATCAAGAAGTTAATTGCCGAAGGGCGTAGTTCTCATTTCCGTATTAATAATCAAGGTGTGGTGAGTTCAAAAACCGATTGGTGGTTCCCTCAAGTGATGAGCTTAGGAGAATTATATTCTGGAACATTATCCTCATCTCCTTCCTAATACGTTGAGGTAATGGTTTAAATTGAATTTTTTTTCTTATCTCTTTCCCACACTAGGCACACACATGAAATCTACCGGGCTGAAGATTTCATCATAGTCAATACCGTGCTACTGAGAAAATCCATGGATGACCCAACGAGCCTTGTACCAGGCTAAAGATCCATCAGCATTGTGCTTGTGGCAATAAAGCCATTTGCCTCAAACAATATTAGCATGTGGTGGTGGCGGTACAAGGTCCTAGGTTTTATTTGCAAGAAGAGCACCATATTCTTCCTCCATAGCATGCTTCCAATGGATAATATCTATAGAAGCTATAGACGAAACCACAGACAAGTTAAAAATTTGTCACGGTTGACTGATGCCCGACTTGCCCCTGGTTTGCATGGCATGCTGATTAGTAATGGGAGGAACAGGAACAATGGGTGATTGAGAGGAGCGTAGAGCAGCCGGTATGACAGTCGAGGTGGAGCCAGATGGCGTTGCCACTGCTAAGGGCGCTACAGCTGCTGTGGGCGCTAGAGCTACTGCTGCTGTGGATCCTAAGGGCACCGTTGGTGCAGCAAGCGGTTGGTGACATCGCGTGTACACTTGTGTAACCGATGGCCGATAGGGAGCACCGATCACAGAGGGTAGCGCCTTGCCTTGGTGCGGATCAGCTCTAGTGGATACCCAACCCAACCCCGGCTGTTGTCGAGGTTCAGTGCCAGGGGTGGGCATCGCTATCGGTGCTGCAGGATGAGAAGCCATGCCACCAGGAGATGTAGCAGCACTGGTGTAGGATCTCTAGTACGCCTAAAGGGGGGTGAATAGGTCTATAAAAATTCAACTCAAACCAAAGTCAAATTTACCCATGGTACTGCCGCTCTGTGAGCATAGCACTGCTGCACCTGCATGAGAGATTAGTTCATAGTTCAAAATCTACCCAATGAAATTTAGATCGGGTAAATTTATTAGCTTCCTGCAGAGTAGTAGATCACAGATCGATAGCTAAAAGTGGTGGGAACACCACACACAAGTAGATTAGCCTCAAACTCTAGAAATCACCTCAACAATAATATGTTATGCAAGTAATGTAAATCAAGCATAAGTGACATAATGATTTATCCCATGGTTAGGCTCACCACCAAGGCTTGCCTATCTCCACGTTGTTGAGGTTAGCCACTAAGGCTTAGAGCTTTCTAGCCCTTCCTTGTTCTCAAGTCAAAAGACTTAACTCTTGAGATGAGGGGTGAGTTCACTAGCTTCAAGAGATGGTTATAAACTTTCTGGGGCTGTCACACAAGTTGGCAAGCTCCACAGGCGACGCTCTAGCCGGCTAGGAGCCAAGCTTCAAGAGTAACAAACACAACCGCCGGCCAAAACATGAATCAAGTGTTCTTTAGAGTTGGAAAATCAATGGAGCTGCTCTCTAATCAAGTTTGAGACCCTTCTTCCTCAAGGATTGATGAAAAATCAATGGATTTGCTTGAGGGCTTGAGGTCAACAATGGAGGGAGAGAGAGAGAGCTCTTGCTCTGCTTTGGACGTATTCAAGTGAGGAAGAAGAGGCTGGCCTTTGTTGAGGAGGAAGGGCAAGGTATATATATACCCCCATCCCCAACGGTCACTTGAATCACAGATAGCCCGTTGAGGAGGAAAGGGAAAGGTATATACCCTGGCCCTCAATGGACCCCGCATCCAAGGGGTTGGGTGAGATGAAGCCCGTGGCCTCGAGGTCGGGCGAGATAGAGCCCGCGGCCTCAGGGACAGGCTAGACAAAGCCCGCGACCAAGGGGTCGGGCGAGCCAAAACCCGCGACCAAGGGGTCGGGCGAACCGGAGCCCGTGACCAAGAGGTCGGGCGAGCCTCTCTTCAAGTGCGGTAGTGCCGCACCATACAAGACAGTAAGGATAATAGTGAAGTGTAGACTGTCTTGGCCATGAATCTAAGGATGCATATGGTTGTTTGAGCACTTGGTAGCACATATTAGCTTAAGCATTGTGTCTCCCTTTATAGTATGGCTTTTCCTATACTCAAATTCAAGATATAAAAGAATCTTAAACCTCTTTTGAGTTTAAAGCCATCTATATTTGTAATTGGGGGCTCCTTCGTTTCATGTAGCATCCTCGAATATAAATTCTCTACTTGTCATCTCGATAAATCTTATTAGTTCTCTAATTGCGTGGTCATTATCACCAAAACCTACAATTAAGGCTTGATTGCACTTTCAACTGGTGCCTAGCGTGGTCGCTGAAGGGCCAGTGGAACCTGATGCCGCCATGGGAGAAATACTTGGCGCCTCCTGATCAATATCTGTGTCATCCAAAAAATCATAGACACTCAAAGGTGCCGGTGAGTGATGATCAAAAGGGAAGTGGTCTTCGTCAAAGAGCACATGACATGAGATGATGACATGATTTGTAGAGAGGTCAAGGCAATGATAGCCTTTGTGGTTCTCTGGGAACCCAAGAGGGACACATTTGGTAGATCGCGGGGCAAGTTTATGAGTCATGGTGGCTGATAAATTAGGATAACAACAGCATCCGAACACGCAGAGGTGATCATAAGTAGGAGGTGTGCCAAATAGAATTTGATGAGGAGTTTGATTTTGAAGAGTTTTAGTGGGGTGTAGATTGAAAAGATGAGTGGTGGTGCAAAGGGATTCGACCCAATAGGCAGGAGGCATAGATGCTTGAAAAAGCAAGGTGCGCATGATGCTATTGGTGGACCAAATGACGCGTTCGGCCTTGCTATTTTGCTAGGATGTATGGGGGCAAGAAAGGCGAAGATGAATGCCTTGTTCAAGGAAGAAGGACCGAGCTGCATTGTTGTCAAATTCACGACCATTGTCGCTTTGAACAAATTGTATACGGCAATTGAAATGAGTAAGCACATAGCTATGAAAATTGCATAGAGTTGTGAAAGTTTCAGATTTCAATTTCAGAGAAAAGGTCCATAACCAATGAGTGAAATCATCCAAACACACAAGATAGTATTTAAAACTGGATATGCTCATGATAGGAGACGTCCACAAGTCACAGTGAATCAACTCAAAGGTTTAGAATCCCTTGACAATGAGTTGGAGAAGGGCAAATGACTATGACGACCCAGCTGACATGCATGGCACAATAAGGTGTCATTATTACTAGGAGTAACATAAATAGACTTATTGGAGCACAAGCATGAGAGGACTTGGACGCCGGGATGCCCCAACCGCCGTTGCCAAGTAGTCTCCATGGCTGCAAGCAAGACGCTAGGATGGGTTGTGGATGTCGGAATGAGGGGGTAAAGGTCTCTGGAACTATCACATCGGTGGAGCACTGTCTTGGTTTGGAGATCCTTCATAGATAAACCAAATGGGTCAAATTCAACTGAACAAGAGTTATCTTTAGTAAATTTACGCACAGAAACAAGATTTGCGATGAGGTGGGGAGAAACAAGGACATTGGAGAGATGTAGAGGGCGGTTGTAGGTAGGAAACGAAGTGTGACTAGAACAGGTGATAGGTAAACGAGTACCATTACCGATAATGATGTTGGAGTTGGAAGGAAGTAATGGGTTGATGGAAGAGAGATTACCAAATGATGATGAAAGGTGTGAGGACGCACCGGAGTCCATGAACCAAGTAGCGTCGGGATGCTGCAGTGTCATAGTGTTGAAGGCATTGGCCAAGGTGGCCTGGTTCCTGGACGCCGTTGGATCAGCAGGGGCAGCACCCGAAGGATTGCCATAGGCACCGTATGGGTAGGCGCCGTAGGGGTAGCCGGGCTGGGCAGGAGCAGCAATATGCGTCTAGGCTGGCGGTGGACGCAATTGTTGCTAGAACTTCCCAGAGCCCGGCCTAGCGCCCAAAATTCCTTGGCCAGGCATAGGCCACATTTGGAATTGGCCACTCCACGGGTTGGACCATGGACGGGGATCACGCCAGTTGTTGTAGCCCCTTCCATTGCCCTTGCCGCGCCCCCAAGGACGCAACGGCGGACGCGGCGCTGGCGGCGCTGGGGTTGCAGCAAATGTTGCATGCACCGGCACAGTAGCACGAGGAGGCACAGGGGCGCTCCTGGGCGCAGTGAAGGCAGCAACCGAAGAGGTCGCCGGGAGCTTGGACTCTTCCAGGGCAAGAAGCGACTGAGCCTCGAGGAATGAGGGCAGCGGAATCTTTGTCTTCAGTATGGAAGCCATGTTGCGAAGGGGCTCATTGACGCTGTGGAGGAGGGCGAGCAGCAGTGTAGAGTCGCTGACAGGCTGTTCCAAATCTGCGAGCCCATCAGCGAGGTCCTTGAGCCACTGAGCATACTCAAGAACTGGCAAGTCGCCCTGTGACATAAAGTGGAACTTGGCTTCAAGTGTCATGGCACGAGATGCCTTGTTGTCGAGGAAGAGGTTGGCCGCCTTGGTCCAGATGGTGTGGGTAGAAGCACCGCTCTCCATGATGAGGCGCATCACACAGGGTGACGACGACAAATAGATGAGAGAGCGGATTGAGCAATCAATCGCCAACCATTAGGCATCGGGATCTTCGGGTGCTGGTGTGCCATTGATATGGGATAGTGAAAGGTCCTTGTTTGATTTTGGTAATTGAGTGACAACTTAGGTGGACTAATTGTGTTTATGTGAGATACACAGGTGATTAGTCCACAGGTACATGTGTGTGAGCAACATATGCCATGAAGGTGAAAATGGCTTGGAGATGTTGCAAAGCTCACACATGTGATGATGAAGGAGCTTATTGCACATGAGACATGACATTGAGTCATGTGATCAAGGTGGAGAAGATCAAGACAAGACTTGGCTTGATGGACCGGTTGCAAGCGTGAAGGGCAAGTCGAAGGCTTTGGAGTGATGGACCGCGTGGCGGTGAAGCATGAGCAAGACTTGGCGCCGATGGATGATGGCAACGGTGAAGAGCAAGTAGAGTCAAGATCGATGAACCAATATGATCATGTGATGATATGAAGTGGATCATATCATTGTTGATCGTGTTGGTGCATGTGTTGCATCGACATTGAAGGAAATGGAATGGAATGCGCAAGGCAAAGGTATAACCTAGGGCATTTCATTTCACCGGTCATAGGTGTGTAGAGAAGTTTATGACCGGGTTTAGGATAGATGGCCGTACTATCAAGAGGGGCAAACTTGTTTGCATATCGGTCATCTAGTGCCACTCGAGTGATCTAACTTTGCATTGTCGCTAGGATCGAGTGGCGTGGCAAGTTGAGTGGCTAATATCCTTTGGGAAATGATTGTAAAAATGCTAACACACATACACATGGTGGTGTACACTTGATGGTGTTGGCACATTTACAAAGGAGGTGGTGTTTGCAGGGTTGAGATGGGTTTGGGTCCCTCTCTCCCTCTCACCGAGCTTGCGAGGCGGGATTCGGCGCTTTCGGGAAAATGGAATGCCTATTTTCTATTGCGCCGGATGCAAATTCTTGTGGTTAGCACACTTGAGCAAGGGTGAAGAGAATGGAGAAGATGCTGGCGTCGGTCAACTGACCGGACGCTGGATCTGAATGCACCGGACGCTGGTAGGCTGCGTCTGGTCGCGCTGACGTGGAGTGTTGCAGTAGCTGGAGAGTGACCGGACGCTGGTGCTGCGTCCGATCGCGTTCGACCGGATGCGTCCGGTCATGCTCGGGAGCTTACTGGAAACGACCGGACGCTAAGGGTCCAGCGTCCGGTCAGTTGAAGCTGCTGTGTCTGGTCAGGTCAAGTGACCGTTGGAATCGGGACACGTGGTCGTCTGCGAGCGACCGGACGCTGAGGTCCAGCGTTCGGTCAACACGACCGGAGCGTCCGGTCGGCCCGACCGTTGCCCAGTGAAGGGGTAACGGCTAGTTTAGCCCATGGGGCTATAAATAGAAGTGGCCTTCGGCCATGGCTGGCAGAGAGCACCTTGGGGGACTTTGTGTCCATGCTTGAGAGTGCTTGGGAGCCCTCCATCACACACATACTTGATAGTGATCATTCGATTGTGTGAGTGAGCGATTCTAGTGCGATTGCATCGTGAGGTTGCATCGAGTGGTACTAGGTGATCGAGTTGCAAGCCGGTGGTGCTTGTTACTCTTGGAGGTTGCCACCTCCTAGACGGCTTGGTGGTGGTCTCCGTGGAAGCCCGCAAGAAGCTTGTGCGGCGCTCCGGAAAAGAGCTTGTGAGGGGCATTGTGCTCGCCCCGCGGGAGTCGCGAAGAGCAACTTTAGTAAAGCGTGTCATTGAGCTACCCTCACTTAAGGGGTAGGTTCTTGCGGCGCCCGACGTGCGGGCTTAGCGGGTGATGCTAATTAGCCGTCGAACCACCAAGTGAGCGGTCGACACAACGGGGACTAGCGTGTTGGCAAACACGTGAACCTCGGGAGAAAAATCATCGTGTCAACCTTGTTCTTCCCGTTGGTTTGCATCCCCATTACACAAGCTTGCAATTACTTTTATACATATTAAGCTTGTGTAGTTGCTCTTGTAATTAGATAGCTTGTGTAGCTTGCTAATTACCTTCTTGCTTGTGTAGCATAGAAGTAGCTCCCTTGCGTGGCTAATTTGGTTTTAGTAACCTTGTTAGTCACATTGCTTAGTTTGTGTAGCTAAGTATTTGCGCTCTCTAATTAGGCATTGGTTGCCTTGTTATTGAGCATTGCTAGTGAGCATCGTTAGCTTTGTGCTTTTGCTTACTAGCATGTGTAGGAGCTCTCTTGTTGCTTTAAAATACTAGTGGCATAGGTTTGTGTAACCTTGCTCTTAGAATTGTTTAGGAGAGCTCTAGCTAGCCCGGCACCTTAGTTGCATAATTAGTATCTTTGCAAGGTGCTTGTGAACATATATAGTGGGGTATAGTCTTGGCTAGACCGATAGTTTTAATTCCGTATTTGTATCGGTTAGCCGACGCGATTAAGTTTTAGAAAAGACTATTCACCCCCCCTCTAGTCGCCATCTCGACCCTTCAGATAGCACACCAAATTTACCAGCAAGGGTGAGGAATAGTTCACGCCAGGTGGAGTAATTTGGTGGATCGAGTTCAAGGGCGAAGGGGATATGAGTTTTGACATTGATCGTGGCAAGCGCCGAAGCCAAGCTTGGGCTGGGGTTGGGAGGAGGTAGGGCAGCGACGATCGCTGCAGCCTAGGCGTCGTCGTCTGCCATGGAGGAGGAAGGAGGGACGATCCAACAAGGAGGAGCAGCAAGCGTTGGGTAGGGGAGGAGATAGGGAAGGGAAGGAGTTAGGATCGTTAATAGGCAGATACCATGATAGAATGATAGAAACTGGCTTAGCACTTTCCATTCATTGGTCAACAGTTTATATAAGAGATTACAGGACTCTTCATATGGATTACATGACTCTTCATACGATGGGACTGTTCATTCTAGACTGATGACATTCTAGGCTATTCGCATTCTAATAGATCCCTTGCCTTGCGGGCTGCTTACAACGCAATAGTAGTTGTGTTACTTGTGTAGGTGAGCAAGCTGATCCTCATGCGTCGTGTGTCTGATCCTCATGCGTCGTGTGTCTGATTCGTCGGCATGGAGTTGTACTGCCTACAGGCCTAGCTCAGTTTTCGCTACTGAGCTAAGGTTAGCTGGGCAACAAGTGAAGATCCCTGGTGACATCCCTGTAAGTATGTTGGGCTGGGCCTCGTCGCAGGCATGAGCTCAGCCAATGAGCAGAACACCTCTAATGATCACACTAGAAAGTACTATAGTGGCCGGAAGAGCATGAAAGATACAGCTTGCAGGATGCAGCTAGCAGTTTTGGTTGAGCCGTTGAACAAACCAGGATGATAGTTTTCTGCATCGTACCTTGCGCGCACCTACGCCTTTGATCTACGCCACACCGATGATTGATTAGCTTTCCATTGTCGAGCAGGTTTTCTCTCTCAAAAAACAATTGTGAAGCAGGTGAGCTAGGAGGCGATTTGCTGTGCCATTCCTGCAGCTGCTGTCACTGTCAGCGTCTCTAATCACTAGTCTGTTTTGAGTATGTACAAACATGTTTAGCTACTATAGTAGTCTTTCACTACAATTTTGCTTGCGTAATGAGGGTTTAGTACTGTACAACTAACCGTGGCCACTTCTAGTTGGCTGACCTCTCTGTACAATAAAATGTGCTCTTTTACTTGGTATCATATTTATGATATTAAGATAAGTTGAGATTGGTTGACTTATCGAAATACATGGTCAAAGTTGAGATTGTTTGTTTCTCAGAGTGTGAGATGAAGACTTATCTTGGGAGGATGAGAGTAAATTTGATAGAGATTAATTCTAAAGAAACATTGATAGAGATTAGATACCAAAACGAACGGGAAATATATGCAATCATTCCTTCCCTAGGTGAATCATTTGAGTGTCGTTGATGGTCTGACCTGAAATTTTCAGTCGTTTATGGTCACGACTTTTTCCATGAAGATGCCCATTTTCAGCGAGGTGCAGCACTTTGTAAGCAAGCTGTCGCACCTGTTTAGCTCAACAAAGTTCCGGTCACTCTGTTTACTAGTACTTATTTCTGGCACAACATTACAATACAGTATCACTCACTCTTTCTGGTACAACAATACAATACAGTATAACTCACTCTCACCACCAAAATACAGAATTATTTCATGCAGTCGCGCACAAAATGATCAGCAACTCATAATCAAGTCAAATGTTTTCCACAACAACCGAAATCCTGATCGACTACTTCTCGGCCTATTTGGGTACAGTCACCGTGACCAGAAACCCTTTGCCATCGGGCATCACGACGACGAGCCCTTCTTCATCCCCGCCGGTCACGATGCTGCAGGACACGTGCACGGGCTTGCTCTCCCGGAGCGCAAACTCCTCCAGCCCGAGGTCCTGCCACTGCGCAACCTCCGGCTTGTTGCCGGAAGAGCCGCCGGGGACAGGCAGGCTATCCGCGGTGCACGTCTCCACGCTCATCCCTCTCGGGTTGTCCCCGACACCGTCCCTGGCGACGACGAGCAGCGAGAGCCGCGACACCTTGTTGGCCGCCGCGCCGAGCCTGTCGCTGGCCTCATCGACGCAGGCCCTGGCGAGCGCGCGGTGGTCGGGCGCCCCGGAGGCTCTGAAGAGCGCGGTCTCGGTGCCGCCGCCGGCGTCCGCGGCGAAGGCGTCGAGCGGGACGGACTTGATGCGGCGGGTCATGGTGTTGGGCCGCTGGAAGTAGCCCGTGTACTGCATCATCGGTATTGTGGCGACCTTGTTCCGCGCCTTCATCGCCGCGTGCGTGCGCGCCCACGACAGCAGGAACCGCGCCAGCGACAGCGGGTCGCACAGCATTAGGCCGCAGCTCACGCCGACGGCGTATCCCCCGTCGCCCTGGAACCGTGTAAGCTGCACGCAGCAGAGAACAGCACGTCAGAATTAGGGGGTGTTGGGTTCCAGGGACTATTTTTTTAAGTCCCTGTCACATCGGATGTTTGACACTAATTTAGAGTATTAAATATATTTTAATTACAAAACTAATTACATAGATGGAGACTAATTTGCGAGACGAATCTATTAAGCCTAATTAGTGCATGATTTGACAATGTGGTGCTACAGTAAATATACTCTAATGATGGATTAATTAGGCTTAATAGATTCATTTCGTAAATTAGTCTTCATCTGTGTAATTAGTTTTGTAATTAGAATATATTTAGTACTCTAAATTAGTGTCCAAACATCCGATGTGACAGGGACTAAAAATTAGTCCCTGAAACCAAACACCCCCTTAATAATCACTGCTTCGTCAATCGTATCATAGGCCTTGTGTAGATTGCCTCAAAATTTTAAGTTTTTTCACTCTCTCTTCGTCACATCAATTTTTAGACACATGCATGGAGCATTAAATGTATGTAAAAAAATAACTAATTGCACAGTTTGATTGTAAATCACGAGATGAATCTTTTAAGCCTAGTTAGTCTATAATCGGATAAAATTTATCAAATACAAATGAAACATGCTACAGTGTCCAGATCGTAAAAATTTACAATCTAAACAAGTCTAATTCCTCTGCGAAATGGTGGCAAACTGCAGACTCGTGCTCCGTTGCATGCCGTCTTTCTCTTTCAACACAGCAGGCACATTGATTTCTGTGGCATGGCAGGCTCCTAGCGTGACCTGACGCCCGTGGCAACCAGATGAATTTTCGATCTTAGATCATCTCCAAGAGCATCCTAAATGCCTTCCTAATCTTCGTTTTTTAGCGAGATCGGAAAAAATCTCTCTCCAATAACTACTAATATATCATCCCAAACTTTTAGCACTCGGAAAAAATCACCCCAACCGATGTAAAGTTATGCGTGGCTCCCGTCGCGGGTATCCGTCCCCCGCGCGATTTCTCCCTTGCCGCCGTCAGTTTGGCGTGGCTTCTTGCTTCGCGCCATCTCGTGTCGCCGTGCAGAGAAGGTTTCCGTCGCCGGCGAGCACACTGATGGAGGATATCGCAGTTGCCGGCGGCACCATGGTGATCGACGCCATCAGGGCAATGCGGGCGGCGTCGCTGGCCACGGTGCCCGTCGTGGCCGCCGCCGCCGCCGGTAGCGGTACAAAGACCCTTCAATACGTGATTACTGCAAACACCACCGATCCGTACATGCCGACGACGCCATGTATCTCTTGCTGATCCCCGGTGTCGCATGTTGCACTGCTGTAGGGTAGCAGGCAAAGGGCGATCGAGAAGTTCTCGGCGACGGATCTGCGGGACTGCTTGGTGGCGCGGCTGAGCCATGGCTGGGGATCAGCGTGATGGAGTTCAAGAGGAAGGTGGCCGAGTACCGAGCTAGCAACAAGCCCGTGGTCCCTGGCGCCGACGCCACAGACACCGGCACCCCGATCGCCGAGTACGACGAGACCCCAGCGGCTGCCGTCGCCACTGACGAAGAGTAGAGCGAGCATCTCGTGTCGCCGTTGCCGATCGCAGGGATTCGCCGCCCCCGATGCAGGGCTTCCTCGCCAACACCGGCATGGGGACTCGCTTCGTGCCCACCTATGAGCTGATAGAGGCCATGAACCAGCGTGGAGATGATTTGAATTTTTTAAGTGATTTATTAGAAATTATTAGAGATGGTATTTTTTTTTCTCCTAATATCTTTTTAGGAGTTGAAAAATATGGTGTCTTAGGAGAAAAAATAGGATACTCTTAGAGACGCTCTTAAGACGTGCTTTCTCCTTTGCAAAACCCTTTTTTCCTTCTAAAACATTTATTAGTAGTAGCTCCCCCTCTCGACGGAACATTTTCTAAGGACCTGCCTGAATCCATCGAACTAAAGTTTAGCTAGCAAAATTTTAAAGCTAAACTTTAGCCAGTTAAAACTTCTCTTAGCTAAATTTTAGGTAAGGTGTTTGGATCCTCCAGCTAATAGACTTAGCTAAACTTTAGCTGAGTTTAGCTGATTTGAAGCAACTAAACTTAGCTAAATTTTAGCTGGTCTTTTAGTTTGACCGTTTTGATCCCTAGCAACTAAATTTAGCTAAATAAAATTTAATTAGTCATTCCAAACAGACCCTAAAACATACTCCATCCATTTTAAAATAATACGATTCTAAATATAAATCTAGATAAATACCTGTTTAAATTTGTACCCACGGTTGTATTTTTTGAAGAGAGTCATAGTAGCACAACAAAATATTGAGAGGACAGGATGCAGGTGGTACTCTTACATATGGAGTAGTATATATATCGATATCAATATATATAGTACTATCTGCGTCCATTCTAACGCACTATCACGTTTTAGTACCTTAATTTTAATCAATTATAGATAAAAAAGTATTAATATTTATGATACCAAATAAATATTATTAGATTAATTACGAAATATATTTTCATAATAAATTAGTTTGGGGCTATAAATGTAAATAGTATTCACTAGAAACTTGATTAAACGTGAACCACTCCAAGAACACTCAATCCATAGTTGCATTCTTTTTTACAGAGGCAGTGGCCCCGTTCGCTGGTCTGAACTTTGGCTAAAACTGGCTGAAAAATACTGTTCCGGCTGAATTGTTGTGAGAGAAAAATACTGTTTCGGCTGAAAAAACAAGCCGAACAAGCCAAATTTAAGACAAGCGAACAGAGCCAGTATATCGATATACATAATACATACAGTACTTCTAGACGACCGTTCGTGACACCGGTACTACGTTAATGTTGGGAGGCAGGAGGATACACATACACCGCACTGCGCACATGCTGTCAGTTTCCGTTCTGTTTGCAGGTACATCCAAACTTGGGCTCGACTTGAGTGTTGCCCAAAAATGTACACTCTATTTCAAGCGAATCAAACGACGTGGCGAATTCGTAATTCAGCTTGTTCGCTTGTTGGTTTCAGTCAGAGCTTATCAGTTAGCCAATAGTGTTTTTCTCTTACAATAAACTAGCGCCAGCCGGACCTATCAGCCCAAAAACTAACCAGCGAGCAGGCCGATTGACCCCAACTTCACTCTTACTATAATCATTATTATTACTCCAAGTGGAGTAAGGCACTCCTCCACCCATCTTTATAACTTCACTCTTTTTTTTTTTCGAGTCACTCTGATTTATTTACTTCAAGTGCTCTAAGATGTTTAACATGTTCATTTGTTGGTTTTAGCTAGGACTTATCAGCCATGGTACAGTATTTTTCTCTTACAACAAACCAGCACCAACCGAGCTTATCAGCCCAGAAACCAACCAGCGAACGGGCTGACGGTAGATCAAGATCAATGTCTAGAGATGGATATCCAGCAGTAAAACATAATAAGTACTCCTAGCGGTCAATCATGCAAAGAAACCAAGCCTGTCAACTGCGACAAGACATGCGATCGGGTCAAAAAAAAAAAAAGGAAAACGTGACGCGATCGTGGACTTTTGTAGCCGCGCGCCACGTATCGATCACGCAACGCGCGTCGTCATACCTGTACGAAGCAGAGGGCGCACATATCGGGATCGTCGGCGTCCACGTGGGTCCACGGCGCGAGAGCGGCCTCCCTGCGCTCGCGGTCCTCCTCGCTCACGCCGGCGCCGACGAAGTCGTCCACCGCGGCCTCCACGGTGGCCAGCACGAGCCTGACGCCCGTGTCGTTGAGCTTCACCTCCCAGCTGGACCCGCCGGACCCGTCCGCGCGGGGGCGCCGCAGGCGGCCCGCCATCTCCGGGTGGTCGGCCACGGCCTCGCTCAGCGACTCCTTCACAAGGAGCGCCTCCTCCTGGCTCCACGGCGCCGGCGCGTCGGCGGCCGCGACCGCGCGGTAGTAGAGCACCACGCGGGCCCGGCGTTGCAGCGCGGCGGCAGGGAGCGGGGCCGCCGCGGCCACGGACACGGGGCGCGCCCGCCCGGGCTCCACCGCGCGCGTCGGCAGCGCCGTCTGCAGGGCCTCGATATGGACGTGGCGCGCGGGCGCGGCGGACGCCATGTTCTCTGTTTCGTTTCGGTGCGGTGCGCGGCGACCGCCGGTGGTGGATGCAATGGGGTTCCCTGAGCGGTGGGAGGGACCGAGGGAGGCCGGCGCAGGTAGGGCAGCTGGCCGGCCTTTCGCCGTGGAGCCTTGTTATATAAGCGCTCGGCTTGTCTGCTTCGGATCGGATGTATACGTGGGCAGAGTACGTAACCATCATCCGTGGTGGACACAGCCTGTACGAATACAGCTCCTTAAGCTCTATACTGGCGGGAGATGATTCCCGTTTCATTCAAATGGATTGTTAAGCATATGTTTGGTTTATTAATGGGTTTGCATTGGACTATCCCTTTCTATCAAACTCTCAACCTGTTCGCATTGACTAGAATCTTAATTTGCAGTCCGGAGACCTGTATTACATGTCTTTTCTTTTTGTTCTTTCTTTAACATAATATGGAAATAGACACTCTGTAATATCATTTACTATATGTTTTGTCGTCCATGTTCATAGTTTTTGCTTGAGCTAATAGCCGCTAATTTGGTGCTGTTTAGATTCATCTGTTAATAGGTGGTTGGATAATGAGTTGAAATTGCATATGAACTATTAGCACTTGGATCCACTGGTACTAAATTTAGTCGTTAATTTTAGTATGATACAAACAGGCCATAAGATCGCCGCCGACGAGAGGGAAGCAGTAGTACCACGACAGGTCACGTACGTAACCGTTTCCATTCAAAGTCTTAGGTGGCGCCGTTGGAGGTTGGATTTGAACTTTTAAATCTCTGGCTCTCTGCAAATCCGCATGGGTAATCGGTTCAACCCCAAACTTCTGGACGATTGGCAACTGCCAACCATCATTCGCAGGCAAAAAAGACAGCAACAAGCTTTAATAGGACGGCTTGTTGTATCAAATATATAAATTACGGTTGATAGTACAATTACAGTTGATAGTACAATTACGGTTGGCACCTTTCTCACTTCCGCTGGCTGAATGCAGATGTCAAAAGCTTTAGGCCTTGTTTAGTTCCCAATTTTTTTTTTCAAAAAGTGCTATAGTAATCATCACATCGAATCTTACGATACGTGCATGGAGCATTAAATGTAGACGAAAAAAACTAATTATACAATTTGGTTGGAAATTATGAGACGAACGTTTTGAGCCTAATTAGTCCATAATTGAACACTAATTGCCAAATAAAAACGAAAATGCTATAGTAGCCAAATTTCCAAAATTTGGCCAATTAAACAAAGCCTTAATAGGACGGCTTGTTGTATCAAATATATAAATATTTTCTAGAGGGAGCGGAGTATGAGGTTGCAGAGAATGAAGCGGCGGCTCCTAGCCAGCATCCGGCTGAGGCTTTTAGATTGAGGTTAGGAATCAGTATTTGATACTGTAACAGTTTCGTTTGTATTTGACAATTATTGTCCAGTTATGGTCTAACTAGGCTTAAAAGATTCGTCTCGTAATTTACAATCAAACTATGTAATTAGTTATTTTTTATCTACATTTAATAATCTATGTATGTGTCCAAAAGATTTAATATGATGAAGAGAGAGTGAAAAAACTTGTAATCCAAACGAGGCCTCGGAGAGGACCTTTTCGTCTCGGTCGTTGTTTCTCAGTCGGCAAAAAGCCAAGCGCCGGTTCAATACTCTCTCTTCTAACGTGGCTTTTTGCTAGCACTAATGTGGAAACTTACTTCCGCTATAAAAAAGAAAGATTGTTTAGACACCCCAACCGTTTTACATGAGACTCAACAGACCAGCCACAGCCACAGGTGTAGTTGGCATGTTCCTTAGCTTTGAAACGACTAGAAACCTATATCTCACGAGTGTTTCTTGCATGAGTCGCTTGTGAAAATGTTTAAGGCCAGACTCATAGAAAGTTTTATAGTAGATATTAAATAAGCTACAAAAAATATATTGACCTGTCACAATTTTTAGGAAAATGAATTTTATTTTGGTCCCTACAAGATTTTTCCACACAACCATTCTTTATTATACTTTTAGCCTCCGGCTATAAAAGCATGCTCTCAAAAAACAACACTAACAAATGAGACGTAGTTTAGACTACAACAATTCTACTAGGCGACAATCATCCATGTTTGGCGAAGATATCTAAAGCCACTGTCTCTAATGTACGGCATGCCCACTTCAACCTTGGTCTGTTGCTTTTCTTTTGGAGTATGGTCCAGAAGCGTGTCCAATAGTAACCCAGAAAATAACCTGCAGATAAGCACAATATAAGTAAAGGGAGAGATGATCAAAATTTTATGGAGTGAAATGTATACTATGAGGATGAATCCAGTCTACATTGTTTCCAATACGCGTGAGCTTTGGAAACTAGGAATAAAATCTCCACTAAAACTGACCAAAGAAAAAAAAACGTTTTCATCTTTTTAATTAATTTGAATTTGGCAATAAAAATTTGTAGAAAGTGGAAGGCTCAAGATGCCCACGAGGGGAGAGAGGGGGTGAATTGGGCAAATTTAAGATTATCGCAAAATTAAAATATCATGTAGCCCATTTCACCCTTGTGCCTAAATGAGTGTTTCTAGCCTACCACACAAAGTTTTGCAACCTAGTTCCAATCCTAGTTTAGCATGGCAATTCCAGGAATGTAAATATATGAAAGAATATGCTCAAATGTAAAGAAGAAGGGTAAGAAACACGTCGTTGTTTTCTCGAGGTATTGCTTCGCTTTGATCCATGCAAGGACCAAGTGCTCTCTATGGGTTGATTCTTCGCCTTCGGCATGGTGAATCACTCACAATATTTACATCAAGAGTTGGGCCTCCCACAATTGCCACTGAGAGATCACCAAGCTCCCAATCACCACCAAGCTGTCTAGGTAATGCTGATCACGAAGGATAATAAACACAAACTCTCACTTGACCTAACCAAGCCTAATGAGAAGAGTGGATGCACACTTGCTACTTTGTAAGAACTAATGGAGTCCTTATTCTTCGAATTAGCAAACCTAAATCACTCCACTAGCCTCAAGCTCTCTCTTAGTCACCAAAGGGTGTATGCAACTGTTCTGAATGCCAAGAGAGCTCTCATGCATGAGATGGCGATGGGTATATATAGCCCCCACTCTAGAAACTAGCCGTTTGAAGCGCACTCCATTCTTTTTGTACTCATCAATAAATCCGATGCCTATTTGAGCTGGGCACCGGAGTTTACCAGTGGCTCTCCAATGGCTAGAATCCAACTAGTCGTTACTGTATGACCACCTGTAGTGCATCATCTGGTGGTATCAAACCCTTACTAGAACCTCTCAGGTGAGCACCAAATTCTCTGGTAACCCTCACCGAATTATTCCAATGAGTCTAGAACCTCTCTGTGCACTGTGTCCACCAGTTGTTGACTTAGACGCTTTTTCTCTAGTGCCATCGGAAGAATAGGTGGCATTGTTCATCGAATAGTGAAACCACTACACATACCGCATTTTTTCGGTGCACCCTTGACTAGGGCACCGAATGAATCCCGTGCTGTCAAAATGGCTCCATTTTCATCCAATTTAAACACCTTTGAAAAAGGACTAACCTCCAATTGAACTTAGGGTTTTCTCTGAGCTACATAGTGCTAAGTTTGACAAGTGTGCATCACATCCATTCAATAGACTTACTTGGATCAAGCTGCCTGTTTATACCACTTTATAGTACGACCAAAGGAAAAAACAAAATCCTAAAGTACTCTAAGTGTCCTCCGCCAATTAGCCCTAAACTATTGTATGTCTTGTGCGTTTGCTCGGTGCACCATATCCACTCAATAGACTTTTTTTTAAGATTAAGGAACAAATGTATTCCGGTCTCCCACCATTCAATAGACTTTGTTGTACAGTTCGTATAAAAACTTGTGCGCGCAACGCACGATCCGCATTGGGTGAAATGGGTTCATAAAACAATAGAGGCTAGATTACCACTCACTATTTTTTTGAAACTACACTTTTTTTAAAAAAAAAAAGGAAAGAGAGCTCTCTCTCTCTTTTTTTTTTTTTTTTGATCTGAAGAGAGCTCACTATTGGGTGATTGGGTTCATGGCCGTGGACAGGAGAGAGGATGTTAAGCCGAACACGTTGCCTGGCCATTACGGGCCGCCCCTATCCCGGCCCGGCCTCCCAGGCGGTCGGGGCCCGAGCAAACGCACGGGCGCACGGGCCGAGGCCGACGCCTCCCGCGACTCCGCGAGGCCAGCGATGGCCCATGCCCACGCCCACGCGGGACGCGGACGCGGCTCCAGTTTTTTATCGTTCCACCCCTTGAACTGTTGAACACCTCCCACGTTTGCATAATTGCATCTCCAACTCCCAAGAACCTGCCACGCGTTTCTCCTCCCCCGCGTTTCTCCTCCCCCAGATCCATCAATTCGTTCGGAGTTTCGGACCGCCCTTCCCGTCGTCCCCGTTCCAAAGCGCGGCAGGCTGAGCGATTCCTTCCGTCAGATTTGAGTCGTCATGAATCCCGAGTAGTAAGGCCTCCGATCATCCTTCCCTTCTCTTCCGAGCCCATCACCGTGATCTATTCCGTTGGATTTTCGCTGGTTGCTGTTGGTCTGTGGTTGCGTGGTTCCGGTTGGAATTTACGGGGATCTGATCAGGCGCGCGCTGGTGGGTCTCACTAGCTTCCGATCTGGATCTGGGAATTCGTGATTTCCTGTTGGGATTTCGTAAATGAAAGGGCCTCCTGCGGCCGCAGTGCTTTGGTCTACCTTCATGGAGAAATTCATGTTATGTTCGGTTTAGATTATGCTTTGCTTTGTAAGGCGTGGTGAGAATGCTCTCTGGTGTAGAGGTATAGGCTTTCTAGTGGAAAATACGTGGCCATGTTTTTTTTTGGTGGGGGCGATTACCATGGGAAATCATTATCGAGTTATGACTTCTGTATATATTTTACGATGAACTGTTTCCTCTGCATGAACATTGTACTGTAAATTACTGCATTTGTTAATTCAACATGGAACAAGTCTATACTATGTTGAAAGTGTTGTTTAGCCAAGTATTTGTCTTGTTTATAATATGGTTGTAGTAGAATACTGAACCTATGATCACTCAATTTCAGAAAGAATCCAACCTGGAGTTATATGAAATTGTACAAGCCAAATGTTAGATTGGCCTATTCTGGCATTCAACATGTAAAGTTCAAATCTTCGTTTTATGAATTAGAAGGCTAGATAGGTAATGAAACATAAAAAATTAAACTTAGAGAGAAAAACGATTCTGAATAGGACCGCATGAGCACATTTATGTCACACTAATGACATTTGTAAGGTGTTGGTATCTTGGCGAAGTGATGGAAGCCAACATGATCTGCCAATAGAGTACTCATCCACCCTGTCAATGTAATGCACTACTTACCCCTAGTTTCCTTTTTCAATTTCAGTGACTACCTTTTCAAACTTCTGCTTATTGGTGATTCTGGTGTTGGGAAATCATGCTTGCTTCTCAGATTTGCGGTAAGAACAACTATTTCATCTCATAATCATCCTTTGATACTCCTTCGCTGAAGTGGTGTATTTCTTTAGTGTAGCTGTTGCAATATAATAAATGTACACTTGAAGAAACATGCACCGTGTGACTTAACCTTGCAAGTTACAACTGCAGCTGAAAATCATTGATTACTATATAAGTTTTCAAATCATGGAGAGGTCCTGTTCATGTTTCTATATATCGTTTTGCAGGGCCATAGTTTACTTGTATTAAATCATCATCCTTAAAGCTTAATGTGAAATCTTTCTTGCATAAACCGACAATGTTACTGATAAGTGTCATTCTGTGATTAGGATGATTCATATTTGGACAGCTACATCAGCACAATTGGAGTTGATTTCGTAAGTGCATTGCAAATTCATTTACTTACTCCTGAAATGAATTAATATAGTTTATTAATTCAAGTTCTCTTTGCGTCCCTTTAATAAGTTTTCTGTTTTATCTTTTTTTTTTGCAGAAAATTCGGACAGTAGAGCAAGACGGGAAGACCATAAAGCTTCAAATCGTAAGATTAATGCTGTGCCATATTTTTATTTTACTTAACATATGTGCATCCTTTGATGTATTTGTGATGTCATGCTTGACATATGTTTCCCAAGATAAACTGGAGAGTAAAAGGAAAACTTAGCCTTTTCCATAAAAGCTAGCAGAGAAACTGGAAATAGATATCTATTGATTGATCATGTAGGAAATAAGTTTAAACATGATGTAATTTAAGTTCCCACTAGTTAGCAGACGAACCAATGTTTTCTAACTGTGGAAATGTATTCCACTATTCATTTTTTTATCTTAATATATTGTTTATGACCTGTACTTGAGTTTGGTTGGTCTAGTTCTGTTGTCATTTGTACTTGTGAGTAGTGACAACACATTTTTCCAATAAGTGCAATTCAGCATCAAGTGTTTGAATTATAGCTACATCTGGAGCGTAGTATAATTAGTGAATTAAGCGAAATGCATTCCATAACAATGAACAACAGCCCAGATTTGTCTGAAAATTGTCAATACTTTTATGGTATAACTATTGTGTAATTCTTCAACTGACATGGTTTTGTAATTGCTGCAGTGGGATACTGCTGGACAAGAGCGCTTCAGGACAATCACTAGCAGCTACTACCGCGGAGCTCATGGAATCATTGTAAGTTGGCCACCTGAACTAGCAACTTCTGAAACTTGTCGACCATATTGATCATGTTACGATACTGTCTATGTTCTATTGTTGGCTTGTAGATTGTATATGACATGACAGACCAAGAAAGCTTCAATAACGTGAAGCAATGGTTAAATGAAATTGACCGTTATGCAAGTGACAATGTTAACAAGCTCCTTGTTGGGAACAAGAGCGACCTAACTGCCAACAAAGTTGTGGCAACTGAGACAGCAAAGGTAAGCTATCCAGTTTCATGAATAGATACAAGGTCAGCAATATTTCATTTTTTACCACTCCCCTATGATTTCTTTGGACATTTACAATTGCCTAAAAACACCATTCAGGCATTTGCTGATGAGATGGGCATTCCATTCATGGAGACGAGTGCCAAAAACGCCATCAATGTGGAGCAGGCCTTCATGGCTATGGCTGCATCCATCAAGGACAGGTACAGCTAACATGACAACTGGTAAATATCCTATTGCTATCGTGAAATTCTACTGTGTTTAATGAAATCCTACTTGCTGCCGTTCTCAGGATGGCCAGCCAACCAGCTGTGGCTAACGCGAGGCCAGCGACCGTGCAGATCCGCGGTCAACCTGTAAATCAGAAGACGTCTTGCTGCTCATCCTAAGGTTGCCTGATTTCTTTTGTTCCTTGTGTAAACTCAACACACAATTACCACCGATTGTGTGCGCACAAGTGTATCTGCATTATTGGTTCAGAAGACGCCCTTGCTGATAGCATCTATTTGTTGATCGGATGATTAGAGAGCTGCAAATATGTAAGAACATAGAGACCGGCCCCTTGTTGCTCTATTGACTTAAGAGCAAAGAATGGCAGTTTATTTCCTTCATTCTTTTCTACCTTATTATAATACAGCTTCACTGCTTATAAGCCACGAATTGCATTTGTATACAGCCCTCCGATTTGGTTTTGGTGGTTAACATGATCATTGTGACTAAAGTGTGTTGTGTAGCAGCAATCTAAGTTGTGGTCTGTTGGCTTCAATTATGGTTTTCATGGTATTAAATCAAAAGATATGCTTGAAGGATCAGTGCTCAGGACCGGCTAGTTCGAAATGCAATGGGAGTTGAAAAGCACCTAGAATGTTTCAGTATTTGGGGTTTTTTTTTTTCTTCCCTTTGGCATACTATACTATCAGGTGAGATATAAGATGAGTAGTTTTGACCTGTTCTAGGCTTCTAGCCTTAGATAGATGGTAGGTATACTGCACACATTCTGTGCTAGAAATGCTTAGCAGTTGGATATAGAAACTAAAAGTATCCGAACCAGACGTGTGTCGGATCAAATATGCTGGATTAATTTTGAAGTCACCGGATCATCTGGTGACATCGTGCTGATAGCCAGCTCAGGGTGTTCCTTCCAATGGGGTTAGAGCAAACGAAGGAAACAGGGGAAAATCACGCCTTTCAAGAGGGCAAAAAAAAAAAAAAAAATTGGGCCAAGACTTGTAAAAATGGACTCCAACAATTTCGGGATTTCACATCGTGCCTCCCAGTCTCTCCGTCAGTTCCCCTCCCAAGTCCCAATCGACGTTTGGTGCCAGATTTATCTCGTGTGCCCCCGGCGCTGTCGCTTGCCTCCCGCCTCCGCCCTTTGAGGGTCTGTTTGGAATGCGGGATTTTTTCCCGTTCCTGTACTTTTTCCTGTGAAAATAAACTGATTCCTATGAAATTCCTGCGCGATTCCTGTGAAATTCCTGCGTTCCAAACAGGCCCTGATAGTGTTTTTCTCTCACTAAATCAGTACCCGCCGTTTTTCAGCCAGCCAGCCGAACGCTGCCGCCCTCGCCGCGCCCTGGCCACCGCTCGCCTCGTCTCCATCCTGGGGAACGCTTCGACAGCCACCTCCTCGTCACTGCTGCCGCAGCCGCTCCCCTTCGCATCCAGAAATCGACCTCGAAGAAACACAAGTCCACGTACCGTGTGCTCAAAGAAGGCCTGGAGGTCGGCGCAGCTGGTTCCGCCGTCAAATAGCCCATCCGCGGCGGTCGGAGCCACCGCTTTCTATAGAAGCTAGCGGGTCCCACCTGTTCAAACTCAAACCAGTCCAACTACGAAGCTCATTCCGGGCAGGGGCCGGCCGCACGGAACCGCGGAGGTCAAACCGAGCGAAACATGCCTGGTCATCACGGGCCGCCCCGTGTCTGTGTCTCCGTCGCACCGAAGCAAACGCGCGGCCAACGGCCAACGCCGCGAGGGCGAGTGAGGCCAGCGATGACCCACGCCACGCGGGGCGCGCACGCGGCTTTCGCTCCGCGACCGCGAGCCGCGGCTCTCGAGGACTTATCGTTCCGCCCCTTGAATATCTCACGTTTGCATCTCCATCCAACCACCTGCCCTCGCCTCGCGTCTCTCCTCCCCAGATCCATCGACTCGCTCGGACGGTCGGACCGCCCCTCCCGTCGTCGTCCCCCGTCGTCCCCGTTCGAAGGCGCGGCAGAGGCGAGTGATTCAGCCAGATTTGATTCGTCATGAATCCTGAGTAGTAAGGCCTCCGATCATCCTTCCCTTCCGTTCCCTTGTCTTGTCTTCCGCGCCCGCACATCACCGTGATCTATGTAGCTGCTGCTCTCGTAATTCCGTTGAATTTGAGCTTGTTGCTGTGGGTTGCGTTGTTCGGATGATGGAGCTTACGGAGATCTGATCAGGTGCGCGCTGGTGGGTCTCACTAGCTTTCGATCTGGATCTGGCAATTTGTGTTCCAAATCGGATTTCGTGAATGAAAGGGCCACCTGCCGCCGCGGTGCTTTGATCTACCTGCATGGTTGTACAGCTTGGTGCACCTTTGATGGATGTATTTGCTCTCCGTCTAGATTATGCTTTGCTTTATAGGGCGTGGTGAGAATGTTCTCTGGTGCAGCGATATAGGCTTTCTAAGGGAAAATAACTGGAGAATTATAATCATTATCGTATTATGAGTTCTGTTCATATTTTACGGTCAACCGTTCTTTGCATGAACATTGTACTGTAGATGACTGCATTTGTTAAATAACTTCCACATGCTGCGGGTATGTAATGTAAATAAATAACCTAAAAGTTGCTACATATTAGTTATTGTTGCATTGGAACATCCATTATATATGGTCAATGTGGAACAAGTATTTACTCCCTCCTATCGAAAGTATATGATGTTTGCTTTTTCTGTTTTTTAAGATGCGACTTTGACCATATTTTCCTATTAAAGTATTGTTATAGTGTCTAATGAATGTATGTGGTTAAGGAAGTGTTAGTAATACAAATCTACCCATAACATTTTTATATCTCCAAACTGAATATTTTTAGAATATGGGTTGATTTTGATCCAATTTTTAGGCAACCTGTGATATATGTGTGGCCAGTGGGAGTATGTTGACAGTGTTGTGTAGCAAAATAGGCAGTATTGTCTTGGTTACATCTTACATTATCATTGTAGTACCATTACTGAATCGTCAACCATTCAAGGGACTATGATAATTAGGGAAGGAACCCAGTCTGGAGATATACGAAATTGTGTAACACATGGTAGATTGGCCTCTTCTGACATTCAACGTGTATACTTCAAATCTTCGTGTTATGAATTTGATGGCTAGAGTATAGAAAATTCGGAACTTTATAGAGAAACAATTTTCAGCCTGTTCGCTTGTTGGTTTCAGCCAGGGCTTATCAGCCAGCCAACAGTGTTTTCCTCTCACAACAAACCAGCACCAGTCGGGCTTATCAGCCCAGAAACCAACCAGCGAACAGGCCGTTTGAATGGGACTGCCTGAGCACATTTATTTTTGTGATAATGACAATTCAAAGTTGTTGGCATCTTGGCGAAGTGATGGAAGCCAACATGATCTGCCAGTAAATTACTATCTACCTTGTCAATGTATTCACTACTTAACCTAGTTTCTTTTTCCAATTTCAGCGATTACCTTTTCAAACTTCTGCTTATTGGTGATTCTGGTGTTGGGAAATCATGCTTGCTTCTCAGATTTGCGGTAAGTACTCCTATTTCTTCTCGTAATCTACGCTGAAGCAGTGTATTTCTTTAGTGTAGCTGTTGTAATATAAATAAAATAAATAAATAAATGTACATTTGAAGAAATGTGCACCGTGTGACTTAACCCTACAACTGCAGCTAAAAAGCATTGATTACTATAGGTTTTTAAATCCTGGAGAGTTCCTCTTTATGTTTCTATTTCATCGTTTCACAATGCCACTTTTTACTTATATTAAAGCATCATCCTTAAAGCTTAATGTCAATGTTTCTGATAACTTTCCTTCTGTGATTAGGATGATTCATATTTGGACAGCTACATCAGCACAATTGGGGTTGATTTCGTAAGTGCATTGCAAATTCATTTACCTACTAGTGAAAAGAATTAATATACTTTAATTCAACTTGTCTTTGTGGCCCAGCAATAACTTCTCTTTTTTTATCATTTTTGCAGAAAATTCGGACAGTAGAGCAAGATGGGAAGACTATAAAACTTCAAATTGTAAGATTACTATGCTGTATTTTTCTTTTTATCTAGGGAATATTGTGTTCTTGCCCCTACTTTGATGTCCCATTGTGATTTTACCCTCGTTTTTGTTATCGTTGTGATTTTACCCCTGCTTTGTAACTACTAAGGCTCAGTTTATATTTACTTTTAACTCTGTTAGTTGTATCTGAAATAAAAAAAAATTAAAAAACAACAAAACCCTTCACAGTAAGACCAAAGGACAACAATACCCCTTATCCACTCGTACCCTCCCCAATCCCCCATCCTCTACCGTATCCTCTCTCCCTCCGGTCTCCTCCACAGCCCGACGCGTACTCCTCGCGAAGTTGCCCGACGCGCCCCCTCCCCTCCCCTCCCGGCGCTCGACACGCCCCCTCCCCTCTCGACGCGCCCCCTCCCCAACCCTCCCTCTCTCCTCCACTCTCCCCCACGATGGCTCCCGGCGGTGGTGCACGGTTGCCACGAGCGTGGGCCCAGCTCCCGGCGGTGGCTCCTCCCGGATCCAGCGTCGGGTAGGGCGCAGGGCGGCTCGGCCCCTCCCGGCGGCACGGAGCAGCAGCAGCAGCGGGTGGCGTCACGGATCCGCCCTCCCCTACCTCCATGGCTCCACCGGCGGGTGGTGTCGTGGATCCGGCGGGATGGAGCCACCATGGCGTGGATCCGGCGACGGATCCGGTGGGATGGAGCCACCACGGCGCGGATCGGGCGGAGAGGTGGCCTTCGGCGGCAGATCCGGCAGGATGCAGCCACCACGGCGCGGATCCGGCGGAGAGGTGGCCTCCAGTGGTGGATCCGGCGGGATGGAGCCAGGCCCCGTTCGTCGGGTGGGCAGGCGCCCGGGCGTCGGGCGGCCAGGGTGTGGGCGGCGTGAGCGTGGGGTGCGGCTGGGCGGCTCCTTGCGCCGCGCGACGAGGGCACGGGCTGGCCCCGAGCGGGCAGGCCCCGTTTGTCGGGCGGGCAGGCGCCCGGGCGTCGGGCGGCTAGGGCCCAGCGGCAGAGCGTGGGGTGCGGCTGGGCGGCGACGAGGGACGGGCGCGATCCCCAGGCTCCTCCAAGTCCAACTCCTCCAACGCCTCCGCCTCTTCCAACCCCGTCGCGCAGTCCATCATCGCCTTCATCGAGGTCTCCGCGGGGCGAGGCTTCGTGTGCGGCCTGCAGGCCGGTGGCGCCGCGCTCTTCTGCTGGCCGTCCACGCCCGCGCCGCAGTGGGGGCAGCTCCGCCGGCTCTACAACGGTCCCGACCCTCTCGCCGACCTCGTCGGCGGCGGGGACCACGTCGCGGCCTACGAAGCCAACACCTCCGCCTCCGGGACCGGGAGAGTCCTATGGTGGCGCGGCAGGGACCGGTTCCCCGCGCAGGCCGACGGCGGGTTCCGCTCGCTCGTCTCCGGGGATGGCTTCACCTGCGCCGTCGAGACCAACGTGTCCGCGGCCGTCCTATGCTGGGGCCCGCAGGGTAGCGCGGTGCAGGCGGGGCTCGCCAACGTGACTGCCGCGCCGTGCCTCGCCGCGGGGGGCTCCCGAGCATGCACCGTCCTCGCCTCCGGCGTCGCGGTCTGCTCGAGCGCGGACGACGTCGGCGCAGCGGCGAACGCCTCTGCCTCCGGCGCGCTGCCAAGGGACCTCTTCGGGTACGGCCTGGCAGTCAGCGGCTCCCACGCGTGCGCGCTCTGCCGGCCCAACCACACCGCGGTGTGCTGGAGCCTGGGGGGCCCACCACCACCCTGTACGAGCTGGCGCTCGGGATCTTCTAGTTCCTTGTTGCCGGTGACAACTTCACGTGCGGCGTCGCGTCCAGCGACTACAGCGTGTACTGCTGGTCCGCGGGCGTCGATGCCGCGCCCGTGCCGCTGCCGAAGATCTGCCCGGCGTCTGCGTCAGCGACGTCAGCGCCTGCCGCCGGGGACGTCAGCTCCTGTGATTTGGTCTGTAGGAAAATTAGTATCAATCTGTAGGTAGAATGAGTTTCTGTCTGTTTAGCGATTTAGCTAACTGTGTATTCGGTGATGTGATTTGCATGCTGTGTGGAATCATATGTAACAAGTTGTGTAATGATGCTGCTAATTTTTTTTTAAAAAACAAGGATAAAATCACAATGTATTCAGATAAGTAGGGGCAATTTCGCATGGACAAACTTGTCCTTACTGAGCCCATTCGACACCATTACCTGTTGTTCACGGAATAGGGGTAAACTTAAGCTTCGTTTTCAAAAAACAGGGGTAAAATCACAACGATGACAAAAGCAGGGGTAAAATCACAATTGGACGTCAAAGTAGGGACAAGAACGCAATAGCCCCTTTTATTTATCGTATGTGGTGATGTCATATGTGACATGTTTCCCTAGGTAAACTGGAAAGTAAAAAACAAAAGCTAGCCTTTTCATAATAGTCAGTAGAGAAACTGAAACATTTATGTGTTGACTGATCATGTAGCAAATAAGTTTGAACATAATGTAACATAGGTTCCCACTATTTAGCAGATGAACCAATGTTCTCTAAATGTGGAAATGATATTTCTACTCTTCAAAATTTTTTATCTAAATTTTGTTTAACCTGCTATGTAATCTAGAAGCACAATTTGGCATCAAGTGGTAGAATTATAGCTACATCTGGAGAATATCATACTCTAGTGTTCATTGGTGAACCAAGGGAAATGCAGTCCATAACAATAAACAACTGCCCAGATTTGTCCGAAAATTACAATTATGTTATGATATAACTATTGCATATTCCTTCAACTGACATGGTTTTGTAATTGCTGCAGTGGGATACTGCTGGACAAGAGCGCTTCAGGACAATCACTAGCAGCTACTACCGCGGAGCTCATGGAATCATTGTAAGTTGGCCACCTGAACTAGCAACTTCTGAAACTTGTCAACCATATCGATCATTTTACGATATTGGCTAATTGTTGGCTTGCAGATTGTATATGACGTGACAGACCAAGAAAGCTTCAATAATGTGAAGCAATGGTTAAACGAGATTGACCGTTATGCAAGTGACAATGTTAACAAGCTCCTTGTTGGGAACAAGAGTGACCTAACTGCGAACAAAGTTGTGGCAACTGAGACAGCAAAGGTAAGTTATCCAGTTTCATGAATAGATAGATTATGACAAGGTCAGCAATACTTCATTTTTCATCACTCCCCAATGATTTCTTTGGATATTTACAATTGCCTAAAAACACCATCCAGGCGTTTGCTGATGAGATGGGCATCCCATTCATGGAGACGAGTGCCAAAAACGCCACCAACGTGGAGCAGGCCTTCATGGCTATGGCCACATCCATCAAGGATAGGTATTGCCAACGTGCCATGTGGTAAATATGCTATTGCCATCGTGAAATCCTACTGGGGCTTAACGAAATCCTACTTACTGCTGTTCTCAGGATGGCCAGCCAACCAGCCGCGGCCAACGCAAGGCCAGCGACGGTGCAGATCCGCGGGCAACCCGTCAACCAGAAGACGTCTTGCTGCTCGTCCTAAGATTGCCTGATTTCATTGGTTCCTTGTGACTATTACTACCGTTTGTGCGAGCACGCAAATGTATTTGCATTATTGCTGATAGCATCTATTCGTTGGCCAGATGATTAAGAGAGCTGAAAATATGTTAAGAACATCATAGAGAGAAGTTCTCAGTGCTCTCTCTCGACTTAAGGAGCAAACAGCAACACTTTTACTTCATTTTTTTTTCTACTTTACTATAGCCTCGCTGTTTATTAGTCGCGTTACATTACATTTGTGAACAGCTATTGTAATATTTTTTACTCTACTAGGTAAATACCCGTGTGTTGCAACGGGAACACATAATACCACGATAACATATGTATGAGCGTGTGTTATACTGTTATCTAAAATAGATACCGTAATCATAATGTTTCAATCAATATTACATAAGTTTTTACGAAAGATAGATAGTTAAAATATAACTCTAAATTTGAATGCAAAATTAAAATATCAACTTCAATTGTCGCATCACTTTATGCTTATGATATGCGAAAGATAAGCTTGCACTTCTTTAGGAATCGAGTGCTATGAAAAGATAATCATAACTAGTTTGTGTTTTACAATACATGTTTTAGAATCTGAAAGAATCAAGATGCCCAAGAGGGGAGTGTGAATTGGGTTAATTCTAATTTTTTGTAATAATTAATCCCTGCACTTAGCTCACTTCACCCATTGTGCCTAGAAAGTGATTCTATTGTTCTACTACACAAAAGTTTTACAACCTAAGTTCCAATTCTACTCTAGCATGATAATTCTATAAATGTAAAGACACGAAATGAATTGCTCAAATGTAATTGCTTAAAGTAAAGAGAGGGAAAGGAACGTAGCGATATTTTGTCGAGGTATCGAAGAGTTGCCACTCCTCACTAGTCCTCGTTGGAGCACCCGCGCAAGGGTGTAGCTCAACGTTGATCCGTGCAAGGATCAAATGCTCTCTACGGGCTGATTCTTAGACACTCCGTCGTGGTGTATCGCCCACAACCGCTCACAACTTGAGTTGGGCCATCCGCAAGCTCCGCCGGATGATCACCAAACTCTCAATCACCACCAAGTCATCTAGGTGATGGCGATCACCAAGAGTAACAAGCACAAACTCTCACTTGACCACGATAAGCCTAATGAGAAGGGTGGATGCACACTTGCTACTCTCCTTGCACTAATGAGGCTTTAATCTTGGATCCTCAAATCTCAATCACCTCACTAAGCTCTTGCTCTCCTTTGCACTCTCAATGGTGTTTCTCAGCTGAACAAATAGGTAAGGGGCCTCCCTTGGACGAGTGGAGCAAGTATTTATATCCCCTCATTCAAAACATAACATTTGAAGGCTAAGTCATCACTCTGCGGGGTGACCGGATGCTCCGGTCAGGGTGACCGGACGCTCCGGTCAGTTATCCCCGCCATTGTGTCAGAAAGAGCCGTTAAGTTCCGACCGGACTCTGATCTGCGTCCGGTCAGCACTGATCTGACGTGTCCGGTGAAGAAAATGACTCTCTAGAACCTTACTGATGTTGACCAGATGTTGGCACCTAGAGTCTGATCACTTCGCTGCTCAGCATCCGGTCAGTTACCGAATCCTGACCAGCGTCCGGTCAGCACTGACCGGACGCATCCGATCAGGAAAATCCCTCTCTGGAACCTCTCTGGAGTTGACCAAACTCTGGCACCCAGCGTCCGGTCACAACCAGACGACTTCAGTTGATCAAATGAACTGATCGGACTCATCCTTCAGCGTCCGGTCATAACCAGACCAACGTCCGGTCAGTCATTTTACCCTCCATTCACTTCCAACTCGAAATCATATGTAAATAAAGTTTGCTCCAATTGATCTTAGGGCTATTCCTGAGCTACCTAGTGCTAGATTTAACAAGTGTGCACCACACCTAACCCACTAGACTCGTCTAGGTCAAGCTACTAGTCCATACCCCACTTAATAGTACAGCCAAAGAAAAAAAAAGTCATAAACTACTATAAGTGTCTCTTTAACACCAAACGACACTTAGAACTAGTCCATCCTTAACCTTGTCGTCCATCCTTTGAAAACCGAAATGATTTCCATTATAGGGGCAGGACGACCATGATTGCCCAATCAATTGCCATTACCATGGCCTAACTTAAATTGTCTCTGCAAAACACACGTTAGTCATAGTAATCTCGTATTGTCATTAATCACCGAAACCCAATTAGGGGCCTAGATGCTTTCGATCTCCCCCTTTTTAGTGATTGATGACAACACAACTTCAAGTATGTAAAAGAGATGAGTGAGGTTTTCAACATGCTTGGTTCATATAAGCTTTTGACAATAAGAGCAAAGGAGTTGGACATGCTTATATGACCCAAGCCAACATGGTGTACTCAATAGATATGAATTAAGCATGAGTACATAAAGTAAACACTAGTAGAGAAACAACTTTTGATCCACTTCGAAATTTGGCTTTAGTCCCGATATTTTTCGCACCCAGGACTAGAGAAACCTTTAGTCCCGGTTGGTAGCTCCAACCGGGACTAAAGGTCCCTGCCCAATGGCTACTGCGATAAACTTTTGCTGTAGGGGACCTTTAGTCCCGGTTGGAGCTACCAACCGAGACTAAAGGTTAACTTTTACTCCTAGTTGGTCCCTCCAACCAGGAGTAAAAGTCTACTCCCGTCTGGAGGCTCCGTCCGGGACTAGAAAGGGACCTTTAGTCCCGGTTGCTGTCTCCAACTAGGACTAAAGATCCCCTCCTTCATACCCCTTCTTCCTCCCCGAGCCCGAGCCACTTCGAGCTCAGTGTTCTTGCTTCATCGCCGGCCTCTCTTCTTCCTCATCGCCGGTAATCACAAGATTTCTTTGATTCCTCCATCGATTCTTCGGTTCTAAAGGTTACCAACCTTATACTCTCATGTTTCATAAGTAGCATATCTTATTTTGTGGACTAGATATCTGTGGTTTTTTATGGTGAATTTTTTTTATTTGTAAGCCATTTAGGCTCAAAATCACTTTAAAGTTTGCATATTTGGATGAAGGAAGGTTAAAGTAGTTATTCAAAACTAGTATTCAGCTTTCATTTCTAGAATGCATAGCACACTTCATGGTTTAGAGATATAGAGAATTTTAGAGTTTTTTAATTTTATTTGTTTATAAAATGAGAAATTTATATTATATTAAAAATGAGTATAGAGAGTAGATGACAACTGCTTCCGGGTCCTCGGCCTCTCATTGGGTTTCAAAGCGACTGAGGCCGGACCTCCCTCTCATTGCATGCGGCAAGTATGAGGAGAAGATTGTGATGGAGTACCGGGTGAGGAAGAAGTGTCCCAATAAGGGCCGTATCTTCCGTGGCGATGACGTTATATATGTTGAGTTTTTAGAATTACACTAACTATGCCACCTAGACTCTCTCGATAAAAATCTCATTAGCTGCTATTGTCTGTAAATGTGATTATTTTCTACTATTAAAGTGTATATATATAAAGCTACATGTATATATATAAATTATATATCCTCACACTATATTTTTATATATGTAGATATGAGATGACATAACTCAGAAAGAGAAAGGATAATGATGTTAGTTTCGTTGATCCAAATGTCGTATTCAAACACCCTAATCCCCCACCTAAATGGAAAGCTGAACTCGAGAAAAATCTCATGAGGTTCTTAGTGAACCAACAAAATAAGGACATACTCTTCCCCTACAACTTCAAGTGAGTATTAAATAATTAATGTCGATCATATGGGCATTTGTTTAATTATTTGCTTACTAGCTAAGCTATCTCCCATATATATATATATATATATATATATATATATATATATATATATATATATATATATATATATATATGTTGACTCTAGTTAATGTCGATCATATTTGTGTATAAAAACATATGCAACAATCACTAGATATTGATGGTCATTAATATGGCCAATAGTCGGTTGAGCATCTTATACTCGTTAAGAAAAGAGCAAACAGAGTACCAAGACATGATAGATATTATCCAAAGGTAATTTGGTCTCTCTAGCAACTATATATACCCTGATCTTTTAACTGCAACAATTATTAAAGGCCAAATTAATTTTTTATTTTATTGGGCGCAGTGTTTGGAAAAGTTTCATTGAGGAACACCACATGAAACATTGCAAAGCGCCACTGGATGTAATCACACACAAAGTAAGTACTAGCTATATATATATATATATATATATATATATATATATATATATATATATATATATATATATATATATATATATAATTCAATTAACACCATGCATGCTTTCAATTCACCGGATCTTTTTTCTCGTAAAAGTGGGTTCTGAGGCAAGAACAGGGGACCAACTACTGTGGATACTATATTTGCAAGTTCATCATGGCTTACTCAAAAAGAACTCCTAAAGAGATCCTCAAAGTACATTATATAAATATATTTATATATTCATAATTTTTTTATTGCTCATATATATAAGTAATCACGTGACCAACACACACACATATATATATTAATACTTTTCCTTTAACTTTTATTGAAGACTCTATGGTTGAAGGAAAAAGTCATACGACAAGACCAACTGAAAGCAATTCAAGAGACCATAGCAGGATTTCTTAATGACCAGGTCTTAAACCCCATTGGTGAGTTCTACAATGACATGAACGAAACATGGAAGCCAAACCAGATGGAGTGAATTTGTTATCCCAAGGATATGATAGAATATACAATGCAAGCTTTATTTGTAATATATATATATACATATTATATGTACATAAAATAATGTACAATATATGTATATGCATGTAATATATACGTTAGTTTCATACTTTAGTTTGTACAAAATGTTCGAACATTATAAGCGTGTAGAATACATATATTATTAGCAGCGTAGAATGCGTATTCAAAAACCTATTCAAAAACCAAAATGAATCATCAATTAAAAATAGAAACAAAAAAAAGAAAACCTTTAGTCCCGGTTGGTAATACCAACCGGGACTAAAGGGCCGGCCCACGTGGCCAGGCCGGGAGGCCTCTTTAGCCCCGGTTGGTATTACCAACCGGGACTAAAGGTGGACCTTTAGTACCGAGCGAGAAACCAAGACTAAAGGAGGGGCCCTTTAGTCCTAGATTCGTGCTCCCGGTTGAAAAACCTGGACTGAAGGGGTTTCCCAACTGGGAGTAAAGCTTGTTTCTGTACTAGTGAAAGCTCATTTGAAGCAAAGTAAAATACGGAAGCAAAGCAAATGAGCATAAACAAGTGACATGGCATATATATAAATCAAAGTAGAGAGCACACATGTCACATAAGTATCACCATCATAAGTATGTAATGCCATGCATAAAGGTAAACGTGAATGCATAATGTATCACACATAAAGAGCCAAAAGGAATGAATCATATGCTCCCCTAGATGTAACGCTCCCCCTAGATCTAACATACTCGATCCCTCTCCCCCTTTGGCGTCAAGCACCAAAACCTAAGGGTCGGACGACGGGACAGGAACAGACAAGTTGGGCGCTGAGGTGCGATGAGAAATCTAGAACTATGCAACACCATCCTCTGACCCTGAGCTCTGAGCAGTCTAACCCTCTATCGCTGGAAGTGAAGGTGAAGCGGTCTGAGTCTGCTCAGGAACTGGCGGGACCTGTGACTCTAGAAGCATCACTATAGAAGGTGGCTCTGATGATGCAACAGACAACGGGAGTGTCTCAGTAGTCTCGGTAATAGGAGCAACTGTGGTAGGAACATGGACTCTCATCTCTGGAGGTGTAGGCTACCCTATCAGCTCACTGAAGGTAGCACCGAGACTCCTAGATACTAGGGTGTCAGACATTAGCACTGAGGAACTCTGAGGCGGAGTGAAGCCCATAACAATAGGTGTGAAATGAGGACCCTGAGCTGTCACTGGTGAAATAAACCACTAGGACACCTGCTCTGTAGGTGAAGCAAATTGAGTAGTTGGTTCTCCCTTACTCTAAAGCCCACTGGACTATATAGCTGGAGTCATTGAAGTGGTGGCAGCAGGCTAGCCTATCTAAGGTGTAGACTACTGAGGAGCAACCCCAATAACACTAAAGACATGTGGCATGACGCCAAGTAACTACTGCTGAATCATAAGCTGCTGCCTCTGGAACTCATCCTATCAAGCCTGAACCTGTGCAAGAGTAGCTGCGGTCTCCTATGCCTGGCATGCCTAATCCTATCTCATCCGCTCAAGTACGGCAAGAAGTGCTAGGTCAGTCTACGGTGGCTGTGGTGGAGTGGAGCTGGAGCCACTGGCCTCTCTGTCGTGTGGTCGAGGAGGCATCTGAGGAATAGGCTGATAGTCATTATCAGAGTTGTCACTAGGGTCGCTCTCGACTACACCCTCCTATTTAGCGTCTAGCTGCTACTCCTCTATCACTGCAATGCCCTTGATGATCTCATCTTGCTGGGCTGCTGTCTCTAGGACCTCTACGTGATGGCTCGGCTGACGAGGTGACCTCGGTCGACTATGATGGAGCATCTGAGTCATGTTATATGGCGGAAACTCAGTAGTAGCACCAGTATACTCAGCCATCGTCTTAGGAGACTTCTGTGTGACTGCCTTGCGAATCAAGAAGGTGATCTAGTGAGCATAAGGCAGCTAATGGTGACCTCTAAAACCCTCTGCAAGTGTGTCCTCCATCTCTAAAAGTATGAGATCCCAAATATCAAATACGAACTGTTGCACGAGAGAATTCACCAACCACAACTAAATGCGAGTCAAACCCTCATGGTAACCCATCCTCAAGAGCAGAGTCCTCCTTATGATAGCATCAAGAAGCCAAGCTATAGGTGTAAGATCATGTGGTGTCCTGCTCGACCTCTCACCAAATGGCTTTGTGAAGCATGGTCTGACAAGATCCGTAGGTGGCACTAATCTGTCGTGAGGGCATCTCGGAGGCTCTGTCTGTCTATAACATACCTTGGGTCAATGGGTGACCCTGGAATCCTAAGAATCTCTCTAATCCTAGAGCTCTAGAGCCTATAGTCATGGCCTCTGAATGCAAAGTGAATGAATCTGTGCCTCGGGTCAATCCAAAGTGAAGAGTAGAACTCACGGACCCATGATGGAACGTAGCAGCCAGTCCATCCAAGAAGATCTGTCAACCCTGGCAGATATGAGAGGTGAGGATGGATCTACTCACCTGCTGCTGCAATAAGTGACTTAATGGAGTAGACTCTATGAGATCTAAATGCAACCCCACTGTTCAGATAAGCATGATAGAAATCCTCCTATAGTACCATGTAGAAGTGCTTTGACGCATGCTCATCCCGCCTTGATGGAAACCAGTCCTCAAACTGCATGAAGTGCAGCTGCTGCACTAGTTTGGCTGTGGCTGCCCTTAGGTCAAGGTGAGTAACCGGAGGCAGACCCTATGGTCTAGGAGGTGGATGAGAACCTCTCCTCTGTGTCTTAGGCCTCGATGACACCTGAGTGCGTGTATGACCAGAGCGTCGAAGCTATGGCTGTGCTGCCTACTCTATCTGCTCAGTCTGCTGTGCCTGCTAAGTATCCTCTGACTACTCTGCTGGCTATGTCTGCTGCTCAATAGTCTCCCCCTAAGGCTAACTCTCCTCTAAAGCGACACGCCATCCTCCAAGCATGACAGTCCTAGCTAGACTACCATAAAGACTTTCAACCCTCTTGACGGCATCCCTCTAAGCTGGTGATAGCTGATCGGCAATATGAACACCACTCCTAGATCCACCTCTCTCCGCTCGCTCAGCGGCAACTGCCACGACTGCTGCTCTCTCAGTCTCCACATCAGCGAGCTTCCACTTCTTTGTTGTGGTCTTTTTTGCCTTCCCCTTCTCTTGAGCAGTCAAGCGAGGAGGAGACCTTGGATCCTCATCACCAGGACCACCTCTGGCATTCTTGACTTATGCCATTCCTGGATCTAAAGAGAATTACTGCCACGGACAAGAACCAACTGCCAACTGACACTCGTGAGGCTTGGCCTCGATCCGTACTCATGGGCTTGACCTTGAGTTAACTGACCACTATCAAAACAACCTCAAGAACACCAACTTATTGCATGATGGAATAGATAGGATATATAAATAATCACAATATACATCTAGAGGTGCAAAACCCTAAGAAGCAAGCAGTAGATACGAAATTGAAAGCGATGGCTTGCTACCTGATGAACCGGCGACCAACGAGCAAAGAAGAGAATCATGGGGCACCACCGGGTTGGCAATGTGAGGCTAGGGTTAGGGTTCATGATGCAGTGACAGAGAAGACACGGTGGTAGAGGTAGACTAGGGCGCCGATGTGGATGCGGCGGCATGATGGCAGAGGTGGTCGTAGGCACGACAGTGCAGGGCACGTCTAGGCGATGGCTCCGGCGGCGGCGCTTGCGTAGGCACGGCAGTGCGGGGCACGCTGGCGTGGACTCAACACACATGCATATGCAATGCAATACTTGAAAGTAATTCTAGTTGCTTGTCAAGTTTGATCCAAGGTTAAGCTTCTTCACTCGCTTTTTGGCAGTTATGTTAACCATGTTAGACAAGCCCTAAATGCATTACCAAAAATTAAACATGTTGTATATTACAATGCAATGCAAGGGACAACACAAGCTCATTTTTTAGTGAAGTTACTAAAATGAAGCACATTGAGCTTATTCCTCAACCAACAAAATATAGCCTCATCTAGCGGTTTAGTGAAGATATCCACCAATTGATCCTCGGTCCTTACACCTTCTAGTGATATATTATTTTTAGCAACATGATCTCTAAGAAAGTGATGACAGATATCTATGTGCTTGGTGTGAGAGTGTTGATCTGGATTATTAGCAAGCTTTACCGTACTCTCATTGTCACACAAAAGAGGTACCTTTTCTAGAACTACACCATAGTCTAGAAAAGTTTGCTTCATGTAAAGAATTTGTGCACAATAAGCACCCGTGGCAATGTATTCCGCTTCGGCAGTGGACAAAGCCACACTATTTTATTTCTTGGAAGACCAAGATACTAGTGATCTACCAAGCAATTGGCACCCTTCGGATGTGCTTTTCCTATCAACTTTACAACCGACATAATCCGAATCGGAATAGCCAACTAGTTGGAATCTAGCTCCTTTGGGATACCAAAGACCAATGCTTGGTGTATGCTTAAGGTACCTAAGGATTTTTTTAACAGCAACCAAATGAGTTTCCTTAGGATTAGCTTGAAATCTAGCACACATACACACACTAAACATGATGTCGGGCCTAGATGCGGTCAAATATAACAAGCTATCAATCATAGAGCGGTAGAGAGTTTGATCTACCGTTTTACCTCCCTCATCTAGGTCGAGATGTCCATTAGATGGCATAGGTGTCTTGATTGGCTTACATTCATCCATATTGAAACTCTTGAGAAGATCCTTGATATACTTTTCTTGAGAGATAAAAATCCCTTCTCTCATTTTCTTGACTTGAAAACCAAGAAAGAATGTAAGCTCTCCAATCATAGACATCTCAAACTCCTTCGACATCAATTCACCAAACTATTTACAATAGTCTTCATTTGATGACCCAAATATGATATTATCAACATACACTTGACAAATGAAGATTTCTCCATCAAGCTTCTTGGTGAATAGTGTGGTATCGACCTTTCCAATAGTGAAGCCCTTCTCAATGAGGAAATCTCGAAGACGCTCATGCCAAGCTCTTGGGGCTTGCTTGAGCCCATATAGCACATTGGACAACCTATAAACATGATTATGATATCTAGGGTCTTAAAACCTGAGAGGTTGATCAACATAGACTAGTTCATTTATGAAGCCATTTAAAAATGCACTTTTAACATCCATTTGATATAATTTCATTTCTTGAAGTGATGCATATGCAAGGAGGATACGAATGGCTTCAAGTCTTGCAACCGGTGCAAAGGTCTCTCCAAAATCCAACCCTTCAACTTGAGAGCCCCTTTGCAACTAGTCTTGCCTTGTTCCTCACAACAATGCCTTGATCATCTTGCTTGTTGCGAAACACCCTATTTGTTCCAATGACTCTTGCACCATGTGGTCGCTCTTCAAGAGTCCAAACTTCATTGTGGGTGAAGTTGTTCAACTCTTCATGTAGGGCATTTATCCAATCTGAATCTTGAAGAGCTTCTTCTACATTCTTAGATTCAACATAAGAGACAAAAGAGTGATGTTCAATAAATGAAGCAAGTTTTTGAGATCGAGTTATTACACCATTTGAAGGACTCCCTATGATGAGATCTTATTGATGTGCTTGTAGTAGGGGTGAATTTCTTCTATCAACCACTTGAGGGGGAGATTGTGGAGCATCAATATCTTGAGCTTGTGCCACCATTTGATTATGAGAGACATGAGTATCTTTATTTTCTACTCTCCCATCTTTATCACCATCTTGTGGCACATTTAATGAAGAAGGTGGATCAATCACTTGTACATCATCTTCATCATCTTTAGGCTTGATGTCTCCAACCAAAATGTTCTTCATAGCCTCCCTCAATGGTTCATTACCTACATCATCAAGATTCTCATGTGCTCCTTGGGAGCCGTTAGATTCATCAAATTCTACATCATATGTTTCTTCAACCAAGCCGGTGGCATGATTAAATACTCGATATGCTTTGGACTTTGATGAGTAACCAACAAGAAAACCAATATCACAACGTCTTTAAAACCTTCCTAGGTGTTGCCGCTTCTTATAGATATAGCATTTGCAACAAAACACCCAGAAGAATGAGACGTCCGGCTTCTTCCCATTGAGCAACTCATAAGGTGTCTTGCCAAGAAACTTTTGAAGGAATAGACGGTTGGATGCATAGCATGTGATGTTGATAGCTTCCACCCATAGAGCTTCGGGTGTATTGTACTCATCAAGCATTGTTCTTGCAAGTATGATAAGTGTCCGGTTCTTTCTCTCAACTACACCATTTTATTGAGGAGTATATGTTGCGGAGACCTCATGCTTGATTCCAATTTCATCACAATGAGCTTCAATGTTTGTGTTGTCAAACTCTTTTCTATTATCACTTCTTATCTTCTTGAGCTTCACTTCAAACTCATTTTGTGCTCTCTTGGCAAACTTCTTGAAACATGATGCAACTTCGGTCTTGTCATGAAGGAAGAACACCCAAGTATATCTAGAGTAGTCATCAACAATCACAAGACAATAGAGATTTCCTCCCAAACTCTTATAGGTTGTTGGTCTAAATAAGTCCATGTGAAGGAGCTCTAGCACTCTTGTTGTTGACATGTAAGCTTTTGTAGGATGAGTGTTTGCAACTTGCTTGCCGGCTTGACATGCACTACAAAGCTTGTCCTTCTCAAATTTCACATCCTTCAACCCTCTCACCAATTCATTCTTCATAAGCTTCTTGAGTGAGCTCATCCCAACATGAGCAAGTCTTCTATGCCATAGCCACCCAAGTGAAGTTTTGATGAATAGACATATCTTTAAGTTAGCATCTTCGGAGGTGAAATCCACTAGATATAGGTTGTTTTACCTAAAACCCTTGAATATCACTTCATCATCATCTTTCTTAGATACAACCACTTCCTTCTTGGTAAACAAGCATTGAACGTCAAGATCACACAATTGACCAACAGATTCGCCTGCCCCTACTGGTTCTTGAGGCGTAGCGGCGGGGCCACTCCCCTCTACTGGCACCTCAGGTGCGGCAATAGATCCACCCACCCCTGATGGTTCTGAGGATGGGACGATGGTTCGGCCTACCTCCTCTAGCCTCACAGACACACCTTCCCTCGCGTGGAACAAGAAGGGTCCCTACATGGACGAGTGGATACCTGTCAGCGTATTCTCGCTCTCTAGGTCATCCCACTTGGCGTTGGCAACTACCTCGTTGTCTTCCTCCTCGTCGTCGTCACCACTGTCCGTGTCCTCCCCTTGCTCCCGTGCCCGTAGCTTCTGCTGCTTCTTCCTCCTCATGTCCTCCTTCACCTTCCGTTGCTGCTCGGCCTTGGCACGGTTGGCCGCCGTCACGGATGGGTCCTTCGACAGTGGAGCTGGGTGATCCATAAGGATGAGTTTTTTTTTGCTAGTCCCCCTATCTTAATATCAACATCAAGAGGTTGGGAGTTCAATCGAAAAGGAGGCACGAGGAAAGAAAACTTACGAAGATGATGTACCCCAGTTCCGATCGCATCAGGGGGTGCCCCGGCACTGGATACACAAAATCAAGGACAACGCCGACGTCATCCCATGGAGGCTCCATCGCCTCCTTGATGCGCTGGGCCACTTTGGAGGGGGAGAACGCTCCCTCGGTGAGCGTCGTCCCATCGAGTGACACCCTAGGCGCCATCATGTGCAGGGGAAGCACGTGCCTCATCAGTGGCACCACCCTCTGTATGTGGTAGGCGCCAATGATCCCCAACCCCTTCACGCCCTCTCCTTCAGGATTTGGATGGCGGTGAGATGGTCCTGGATTCTCTTCTTATCTTTCTCAGGGACCCCCCACTTCCTCCACGATTTTAGGAACTCTTCGATGAGGCGCTCGGTGAACTCTGGCAAGGGGGCGACTGCGTCAGTCTTGATGTAGAACCAATGTGAATGCCACCCCTTGTTGGAGATCAACTGACATATCAGTGAGTACTCGCTGACCTGGTTGTTGCGAAGCTGAATGACAGCGCATCCTATCGGCACGTTTAGCTCCTGCTTCTTCTCCCGCTTCTTCAGGAGGGTGACGACGAAGAAATACCGCCACAGGTCGAAGTAGGGACTAATCCCTAGGAACCCCTCACATAGGGTGATGAATGCCATAATGTGTTGGATTCCATTGGGATTAAGGTGCTACAGCTCTACCTTGGAGTAGTGCAGCAATCCCTAAAGAAACTTGTGGGCGGGGGTGGCAAATCACCGCTCGTGGAAGTGAGCGAAGGACACGACATACCCATCGGGCGGCGACGGCGCGTCCTCATCGCCGGGCAGCCACCACTCCTCGGTGGTAGTCCACACGCAAAGAAGACTATGGCGAACGAGGCCCTCCAGACGCTGGAGGGTGATGTTAGAGCGGCACCACGGCTCCATTGGGGATTGGGGTCGGTGGATGCGAATTTGATGATGGTTGAGACACGGATGCGGGAGGCTTAGGCGATTGGCGGTGGAGGTTGTAGATGTAGAGGCAAGGAGACAAAGTACGAAACCCTGGGGCCGAACCCTTTGGTTTTACAGGGGCGACAAATGCGAGGAAGGCAACCGTCTACCTAGATCTTCATGCCTGCTATGATCCACCACCACATCACATCACAGGATATGCACCCGCAATCTCTATCCTTTCCCTCTGAAGACGTGCCGGGCATTTTGCCTTCCTGGGCGGACCAGTACTCTTTACCAGCAAAAGAGATACAGATCAAAAAGCATTCCATCGACCCACCTGGGCCTAGGGGTTCAAGGGCTAGCCCACCAATGGTTTCAATGGCCGTCCCAAGACCCCCTTACGACAAAAGATGGGCCCGCAAGCGGCCAAAACCCTGGCGCACAAGCTTCACGAGAGTCTCGACCCACGATTGAGTCTCGACCGGGCGGACCCTGGCCGGATCCCTGCAAACGGGATACCAGGATCCCAATTGAGCTATCCGGCTAAACAAACCACCCAATTTCATAGCCATACCCGTGAAGGGTCCGAATCACCCCTAGGCAGGGATGAAAATGGATCGGATACGGACGGATATCACCGATATTACATTTGTTTTCATATTTCTGTCCGGATTCGGATTCGAATATGAATAGTGTCAACTATGTCGGATAGGATACGATTGGATATCGACATCATAAATATGCGATTTGAGTATTCGGATATGAATATGGTATCGGATGTTGGATATCCGGACTCGAATACAGACAAATCTCAATCTCTCTAAACGGATTCGGTTTCGAATATGGTCGGAAAATATCCGTACCATTTTCATCCCTACTCCTAGGCGATTCTATCCGAATCACCTGGGGGCTACACCCGATGGGTGTGCTCACGCGCATCCTCTAGCAAGTCGAATCACCCAGGAGCTCAGGGGCTACACCCATAGGGTGCACATGTGCGCACCCTCTGGAAAGTCAAATCACCCCTCGGGCGATTCTATCCGAATCACCCGGGGGCTCAGGGGCTACACCCATTGGGTGCGCTCGTGCGCACCCTCTGGCAAGTCAAATCACCTCCCGGGTGATTCTATCCAAATCACCTGATGGCTCGGGGGCTACTGTCGAGGACCAAATACTGGGGTACCCAAAGAGGAGGAGCTAATAACCATCAAACATTGATGCTTCTGAACAAACAAGAACACGACTACACCTCTTGCCCAATGACCGAGGGTTAACTCCATCTCGTCCGACCCCCAAGGGTTGGCTTCGCCTCGCCCGACCCCTGAGGGCTGGCTCCGCCTCGCTTGAACCCCAAGGGTTGGCTCCGTCTCGCCCGACGTCTGAGGGAAGACTCCACCTCGCCCAATGTACGAGGGTTGGCTCCGCCTCGCTCGACATTTGAGGGTAGACTCCGCCTCGCTCACCCCCTAGGGGCTGGCTCTGCCTCGCCTGACATATGAGGGTTGGCTCCACCTTGCCCGTTGTTTGAGGGCAGACTCCACCTCGCCCGACCCTCGGGGGCTGGCTTCACCTCACCTGATAATAGAGGGCTGGCTCCGCCTCGCCCGATGTCTGAGGGCAGACTCTGCCTCACCCGATGACTGCACGCTGCTCCTTCATAACTACGCACGTAGATACGGCGGGACACTAAAGTCAACCGCAATACCGAGGACCTTACCCTACACGCTTATAGGAAAGTACCATCAGGATATGTCAAGATGGGCGCTTTAAGCCCTTCTAAGCATGTCAGAGCCCGAACAGTGTTGTGGGCGTCGACATTTATCCTACAGTGTTATGGGCGCCGACATTTGCCCTCGGCCACGGATCCTGACAGAAGCATATGACAACCACTACGGTCTAGGAGGAAACTCACATCATCTACAGTAACAGACATGGGGCCACTGCGCCGTCTGCTCCACATAGGGTCATGGTTCAGCACCCTAGTCCATCGCGCCGCCCGTCGGGGCGGGATGGGACGTGACCACTTGCTGACAAAGCCAGAGCATGGCCCTATCAGGATCAGCGGACATGCACCCAGCATGGAGCTATCCCTGGCACCATCTGCCGTGTTAGGGGGGCTCGCACAAAGGAAAAGGAAGACCAGACATCTTTAAAGGACCTCCTTTGCCTCTGGTTTTTCTTCTTTCTCCCATCTGTAATCCCTATTTTCCCTTGGTCTATAAAAGGGAAGGCAGGGAACCCCACTAAGGGGACCAATCAATTTAACACACCACGCATCACATCACACATAGCTGAGTAGCAACAAGCTCTCAGTATCCATTTGACCTTTCCATCAGAGACTTGGGACCTGTCCCTCTCTCGTCTGTTTGTAACCCCTACTATAAACTTTTTAGTGCTAATAACACGAGCAACAGCCATGAACTGGACGTAGGGATATTCTGCCTGAACCAGTATAAACCTTATGTCTTTTAGCACACCATCCGGGTCAGACGCGCAATAATACAAATTTACTTGTTGGTGTTTACTCCAAACACCGACAACGATGTAGCCTGAATGTTGGGTCCTGCCCTTTCTGTTAATCACGGAATTACCATGGATCGGTTAGGTATAATATGGTATATAGGTCCCCTAAATGGGATAATGAGGCATCAGTATATACCTTTGTTGGTCATGACTGATTGAGGCAAGGGTGTGTTAGCACCCACTCGGTCTTCAGCCATGAAGTCACCATCTTTATTTGATGCCCTTGTGTTCAAACCAATGCGACACTCAAACATCGTGTTACGATGCGTTGACAACGCATGTCTTTGTCTAGATGGAACATGTGATCTTTGTGTCATATGGCCAAACAGCAACTCATCGCATCCTTCATCATCGACCTCCTCATGAGGTGGAGGAATATAAAGAGGTGTTGCACTGGACTCTGGAATAACCCAATCACTGGATTTCACCATGGATCCATGAGCTCCAGATGCGCTTACAGTGGGCCACACAAGCTCAGGAACAAATAACAGGTTCTCCATGGCGATAGAATCCTAGTGTAGGGTGTCCTTTTGCACCTCCCTTCGTCTTTTATTACCCGCTACTTTAACCTCCTTTTGCCCAGGCGCCCTATAATTTTTTTTTTGTTGTTCACATCTAGCCTCCCTCTGTTCTGGCCTCATATTTACATATCGTTCCCTAAAGTACTATTGATGGGATTTATCAAAAGTAGCAGGGGTACCACAATCATGACTCAAATTGGTGTCCACACAATCTTTTGTACATGGTGTTTTATTCAAGTCAATGATGCTACTGTTATGTACACTAAACATTGAGCATTCACCTACATAAGAAATTTTGTTCATTATTATGAGGTGACACCATTATCCTAGACGACACCATATATATATATATATATATATTGCAATATTCTGTTTTCCTTACCAATTCACACAGGTTGGTACGACTAGTTAATATGGAGCCAATCATTATTCTCGCTGTTAACTGTGTTTTCAATGTCGGTTGCAACGTCAGCATCTACAAACAAGTTGCATGCTATTTTAGATTATTAATATTAATCACGCGGGCATTACAGGTAGTGTGACATAATAAAGCTAACAATATCACCTATAGATGGTTTATCATTTTCAGAATTGGTTTTTTCTTGTGATATGCTTCACGTCGCTTTCTATTAATTTCGCTCCGTTGTTCTTCAGTCATTGCCGCACGACGCTCCGCAAGCCTTGCTCTGTCCCTTTGCCTTTTAAGTTCCCAAGGATCGGAGACTTGTGTAAGTGGATTAGATCCACTTTCAACGCCTGCTTTATTTAGAAGACAGACTTAACATCATTAATTATCAGATGTAAAAATTTTCACATACATATACACATCGACATCAGTATTTACCTTCATTTATCTGGTTTGACAAGTCTCTCAATGGCATGCGACAACTGCAATTTTCATTAGGCTCCATGCAGGAAAGAGGTCTAAAAATACATGAAGATAGTTTTTTAAAAGAAAATAGTCTTTTAGATATAGAAATAACGATCTTCTAAAAATGTGATCGTTCTTACCGTTGTAAACAATAAACTGTGAAATCAAAGCGGCTATAAATTATTTCATGCTAGCAAGTTAAACAAAATGATGACATATTTTCTCAAACGATAAACAAAATGATGATATACCCTATTTTGCTAAATTAGAAATAATATTTTATGCATGTACCTATGCACTCATATGTACATGTAATTAGTCTGAGAATTGTCTAATACTCATAGGTTTAATATTGTACCTCTACACATTTGAAACACATAATTTCTTATTCCGGTTAGATTGAAAGAAAGTGGGTAAAACTATAAATATGTGTGGTTATTACATTAAAATGGTCAAAAGATGAATGGATCATATATCGAGAACCTTCTTTTATCTTCAGTATAAACTCCCTCTATTTATTAGGTTTATGAGGGTTAGGGACAGAGAATTGAACTTCCTTGTCTTCGAAATAAAGTAACTTTAGTACCTGAAAAAGTTGACAAAAAATTAAGGATCTAAACAACACCATAGATTTCAAACCTACACATCCCCATCCATAGAAAAGCATGGCTGAATCTTTTGTTTTTAGAGGTGGTTGCACCAGCCGGGGCAGTTGAGTTATATTAACAACTACCAATTTGCCAGTGATCACAAGTTTGGATTAAAATCAATTTCAGCAGAGAAGGCTTATTGCAGTCATCAGAGCCTTTCCCTAAAGGGAGGCCTCAACAACGAGTTTTCTATCGTGCTTCGATCATTAGGTGCTGTTTGTGGCCACTGTCCCAACGGACCTATTAAGATGACATGAGCGATCCGTATTTGCATATCATCAAGGCAACTCTATGAACTTGCAAGTAAATAGCAACAGGTGTTCAACAAAAAAAGTTTTGTTCCACTTAGTTTTTTCATGCCCACTACCTATGTACGAGCAAATTTTGTGGGCAAAAGAAATAAAATGTGGTTTGCATGGCAGGATGAGGATTGAATTGGCAATCATCAGGCAGTGCAAAAAGCTCAAAATTCCAACCAAAATGGATGGACTAAAACCAAACAAACTCACTACAAATTACCCAAACAGCACGACATATGTTCTTGTTCAAACAAATGAGCTCACTAGCTTCCAGTTGAGTAGTTGACCATGGTGTAATGAAAAATGTAATTATAAACATTATGGTCTCGATAACCGATCATGCAAAGGGAGACTGTTCTAGTTTCATAAACATCCTCAGAAAATTATCAATTAATAGGATGTTTATTAGAATGTCCACACAAAAAACAAAATACTGACATGTCCATGAACCATGGATCAGCGGCGTGGTGTGTGAGCGGTCCACCATGGACCGAGTCCATGCTGAAGGGTATGGGACCTTGTATTTCCAATGTATTTCCTCTTTTATTCTTCTAAAGGAAAACGGCAAGAAAGTGTGGACATGTCATCCTGATGTCATCAAGCTAACAAGCTAGGAACACTCGTGCAAAGCAGAGCATGGAACAGAGCACGATCGGTGCTCGGCGACCATTACCCAGCAACGTGAGCTTGTGGTTGCGCAATGTGCCTTGCGCCCGCGCGTGCGTGGAGAAGGAGCGCAGGGGTGCGGGGGAGCTCACCTGCGGCTTACCAAGGGCGGAGAAGCAAGGCCGAGACTGGCTGTTCCCCGGAGCGAGCTCACGCCTAGCAATGGCGGTGCGGCATAGGAGTTTGCGGGCGTGATGCTTGTGCTGCCCAGCTAGTAGTGGTGGGCTGGTGGCTCACGCTAAGGAGCTCGACCGCTCGCCATGATCACCGATCTATTGCAGGCTCCATGGACTGCAGGTGGCGAGATCAGCGATCTATTGCAACGGACATCGGAGCGGCATCCTGATTTTGTGTGCCTGGTGTGTGTCAGAGGCGGTGGAGACCTGAGCCCACAGTGGCGCAAAGCAGCAGCATCAGTGGGGAGGGCGCGGCGCCACGGAGACTTGAGCGGGGCGATTCAGCGACGGCTTCGCTGGTTGTCGTCGTCCATGTGCTTCTGCTAGGATTAGCCGTGGTCGTCTTCGCCCACGTGCTGTTGTTAGGATTTGGGTTTGGGTGTTCCATTTTGCATAGCTGGAAGGGAAGACAGATGGGGATATAGGGTCATGGTGACGTACCTGGTGGGTGCCCGTCGCTAGCTCGGCGTCGTGATAGGGTACGCCAACGTCAGCGGGCAGGGCGGCGAGGCGACGGGCACTTCAGCGGCGTTGAGGCGACGGGGACAAGACGGGGCGTTAGACGGGGCCGGTACGGGGCAGGACGTGGACAGGGCATGATTGAACAATGGCGTTGATCGGCGGACGGCGTGTGCGATGGCGAAGGTGGCGCGAGGGCCAGGCACGAGGAGGTGAGGACGCGGTGCCGTGCGACTGTAGAGCGCCAGGGAGGTCGCGGTGTAGGCTGGTTGTCGTCGTCCGTGTGCTTCTGCTAGGATTAGCCATGGTCGTCTTCGCCCACATGCTGCTGTTAGGATTTGGGTTTGGGTGTTCCGTTTCGCATAGCTGGAAGGGAAGACAGATGGGGATATAGGGTCTTGGTGACGTACCTGGTGGGTGCTCGTCGCTAGCTCGGCGTCGTGACAGGGTACGCCAGCATCAGCGGGCAAGGCGGCGAGGCGACGGGCGCTCCAGCGGTGTCGAGGCGACGGGGACAAGACGGGGTGTCAGACGGAGCCGGTACAGGGCAGGATGTGGACAGGGCGTGATTGAACGATGGCGTTGATCAGCGGACCACGTGTGCGATGGCGAAGGTGGTGCGAGGGCCAGGCACGAGGAGGTGAGGACGCGGTGCCATGCGACTGCAGAGTGCCAGGGAGGTCGTGGTGCAAGTGACGGCGCGGTCTCGCGTGATTGGCGGCGTGGGGTGATCGCAGAATTGATCACGATTGTTACGGGAATTGATTTTTGCCTTCCTGATTTGCTGCGGCTATTATGGGGATTGAGTTGATCGCATGGAGCTAGTGCGCGTTGCCTTCATAATCTAATCGCATGAAGAGGCTTTGGTGTCGTACCCGTGGACGGAATAGTTATGAATGTTTTAGTTGTAGAGAAAGATATATTCGTAGTGAGATGAAATTCCTGTGTGGGCAACAAATTTCCCTTTTGGCTAGTTGAGTGGTCATATTCATATATTCATGATCGATCATTGTGGCGGGTGACGGGACCCGCCCTTGTGGCATCGCACTGGTCTGTGGACTGTGAGTGTGAGTGGGTGGCATACGCCTTTCCTTCACGAAAATGTCGTGCGTTTTTTACATGCAGCCCACGACCACCACCAATGGCTGTGTCCTGTGTGGTGTGTCCCATGTTGATGTTAGCCCAAGATAATGTTTGACACGCGAAGCGATGTCGGGGCACCGGCGCACCGCTGGTCGTGAGGCACTGAGAAATTCACCTTTTTTCTCCTTGAAATAATATATATAGTGGCATTATTTATGGTCCCTTTTATATTGGTAAAGATTCAGTGGCTTTCCAGAGATTTCACCTGGAAGCACACGAGTCATCACTTTAAATATATACTATCTACAAAAGCAGGCAAAAATAGTTGGGGTCTTTTTCACCAGCTCCTCGTGGTCAGTCAGGCCGTCCCCCAACCGGGGCATGATGGATATGGATGAAAACGGGACCGGAAATTCCCGTACCGACCGACACTGTAAAACGCATTAACCAATCACATACCATTTTTGCATCAAAAACAGTAAACGGGAAACCGACACCGTATTTTAGGCAGGAACAGGAACGGAATCCGTCAAGGAATTTTCCCGACCGTATTCACGGCTCCCGTATTCGGGCAGGAAAATTCTCGACGGCATTCCCGTATTTTGTACCCCTAAACCTCATATTCAGCCCACTGATTGATGCAGCCCACGAAACCTCCCGTTCCCCCGCGCCACAGGCCCCGCCCACTCACGTCCGCTACTCCCTCCGGTCCATCCCAAAAACGGCGACCAAACCCTATCCGCTATCTCCGAGTCCCTGACTCGGCGACTCCCGTCCCGTGCGGCGCCGCCTCCGCCTCTCTGCGAGAGCGAGACTGCCCGGCTGCCCCTGGCGACTGCGAGCGGTCGAGCGCTGCGTGCCTGCGACGCTGCCCCCAGCCGGCCGGACTCCCGCAGACCTGCCTCCGCCTCGGCCTGGCACGCGCCAGCTAGCCTCCTCCCGTCCTCCGGCCCCTAGCCGCATCAGCTGTTAGCGGTCTGCATCAACGAGTAAAGGTCAGTTGCTATTCTGGCTGGAAAGTGGTTCGCCCATGATGAGACACCGGAGGGGGGGGGGGCTTCAATAGTTGGATTGACCTACCGCCGGTTGCTGATCAGCGTGTGCCGGTGTAGCGCTACCTACCTGTTACCATCTCCTGCGTGTGAAGCTGCACTGATTTTTTTGTCATGATGCAAGTCGCAGCCGACGACAGATTCAGAACTGAAAACTAATGGGTGGCGTCTCCCTCCACATAGCTATATTGCTGCATTAGCCGCATCTGGACTAGAACAAGGATGTCAGAAATGGTGAGCCGGGTGTGTGCAATAAACTGGTAGATTCTGAAGAAGTAGATGTCAATGATTTTTGTTTCAAAACATGGAGGTGAAGTCAATGTCAGTGTGGGTTCACCGGATGAGGCAAGGCGATATCAATATACAGTAGTTGCTAAGTTTTGGTTTCAGTCATCAATTCTGTATCCTTCATGGTTCAACAATATAACAACGCTCTAGACGTTACGAACTTGTCCACTTGTTTGCATATGGTTGCTATTGTTGCATCGAGCTCATTGTTTTAAGTGGTTATATATATTGATGTTCCTGTTTTGTGTTATCGCTTCTCGATCGTAATCGACACGTTCCCATTCGAAATATTCCGTTCCCGATATCCCGTAATACCGGTTTCATTTTTCCGTCCGGCCTTCCCGTTCCCGTTTTTGTTCCCGGCAAAAAAAATACAGGAGCGGGAATGATTAAGACATTCTCCCGTCCCGACCGTTTGCATCCCTAACGATGGACATGGACATGGACATGCACTCATGCATCTCATCCCATCGTGTTCCGAGCCGTGGTACTCTCTGATGCACCGCCGGCTTTGCCGCTGCCAAACACCAATCGACGAACGCGTTCGTGTGGCGGTGTGAGTCTGTGAGATCTCGGCGTGCTGCAGCCAGCGCCGCCACAACACGGCGATTCCCTCTGGCACTGGCTTCACGGAAAGGCGAGTAGTGGCCATGTCCATCTCGCCGGCGCCCCCCAAGATTCGCCCGGAAAAGCCCGGCGCTTTTTCCGTCCACCACAAGCGACAGTACTGCTGAATTGAACACGCGGAACACGATGGTGGCGCTGGTTTTTTTTTTTGGGGGGGCATGGATGATTCGGAAACAAGATCCAAAATTTGTGGCCGTCTCACGTGGTCCGAGCATTACTTATTTTAAATATCATATCAGACTATAAGAGCAACTCCCTATTTGTATTTTTAGTAAAAATAAATAAAAAATCTCCTCCAACAATTTACTAAAACAACTTCTTATGCAAACATAAAAAGTTGCTAAAATTCTTACCTAACTAACTTTCCTCGTTCAATAGCAAGTTGTTTCCTCTCTCTGTGTTTTTCTTTTTTTTTACCATGTGTGTATTTTCTCGGTCCTAACCCTTTACGTCAGTTTAGGCCACGCATGAAAATCAGCCTGCCGCCTGGCTAGATGCGGCCGCACCAATTAGGGTGAGGGTTGGAATTGCGCCTGGCCAACCACTAGCTTCCCTAGGCTGCCCCCAGTCAGCCACAGGCCATCCCCAACTGGCTGCGACTGGATCTAGCCTCTGGAACCATCTAATTAACCGGACCAAGTTAAGCTATCACCATTGGTTCACACTCAACTTAATCCAGTTAATCTGGATTGTCCCCTGGTAGCACCAAGGTACTGACTATTTAGCAAGCCTTCACCCAGGATCATGCCACATAGGCACATACATAATTCACACAAGTTCACTACTTCTCATAGAAACACAAGTTTAAACCTTACAACATAAATTTTGAAACACATTAGTCAACATACCATATGTTCGCATCATCCGACATCAAGTTACAACGGAAGTTTACCAAACATAGTTCATAAATTGTCCATGCGCCATGCCACGCTCGGGGGCCTATGATCATTACACCAGACAACTACTACTCCCAGGCTGCCCAAGGAGCGAGGGCATGGAAGTATCCATAGATAGGGGCGCCCTCACCTTCAAAACAATTCAAAATATCATTTTGAATTTAAGGAGGTAAATAATAGGTCTTACCAAAAAATCAGCACAACGATAGAAAGATATAAAAGCCAAGTTATGCATAAAGGCATCGGTACAATAAGTAAAGGCTTTTTATCGTCTAATTTCTAAGCATAGCATGGATAGATGAGCGGGACACTTTTGGTTATGTCCCTGGTTGTCCCTAAACCAAACACTAGGACAAAGTGGAATATCCACTTCGTTCCTATCCCGTCCTCAAACCAAAGGCTATCTTTTGTCTCACTTGTTTGGCCACTAGTTAGGGGTACAAGCAAGGACATGAAACCATTGTCATTGTTAGGGGCTGCTTCCACTTGTTGGTCAATCCGACTCGGTGGAAATGGAAATGAAATCTATCACTACTACAGAATTGGACATCACGTCGGCCTCATCACTGCCAGATTTTAAAAAACCGGCAGTGATAGCCCATCACTATCGGTTTTTGGCTAAAACCGGCAGTGATAGGACCAACCGACACTGATATTCGGGTATTCACTGTCGGTTCATATCACTGTCGGTTTTAGCCAAGAACCGACAGTGATATTGGGTCATCACTGTCGGTTTTAGCCAAGAACCGACACAGATACTATCACTGTCGGTTCGTGGCTTGAACCAACAATGATATTGTCGGTGCAAAAAGTGACCAAGAAGTAAATATTTATCGTTTTGCCGTACGTTGTGATCGGATGTGGTCTAGCACTCAATGACACAGGGTTTATACTGGTTAAGGCAGCGTGCCCTACGTCCAGTTTGAGTCGGTCGGTAACTTTATTCCTAAGCCCAGGTGCTCGAAGTTTGTCGTGGGGTTACAAATGAGTGGGAAAAAGATGGGGGATGTTAGAGGTCTGGTCGGACTCTAGACTGAAGGGCCAAGAGTGATGGGGGCTCCTACATGCACTAAGTATTGGAACGTATGCTCTGTATAGCTTTAAAGTTCTAGAGCCTTGAAGCTGTTCGAGTGCTCAGAATGTCTAAAGCTAGCAGAGAGAGAGTCGAAATTGATCCGTTCGTCCGTCTGTTCGTGATCGATCCTCCTTTTAGGAGAGAGTGCATCCCCTTTTATAAATAAAGGGGATGGCCTTACAAGTTAGGAGAGAGAGAGCGTGTGTGTTTCCTAGTCTTGTTGCCCATGCCGTCGGGTACAAAATGGTTTATCGACGCCCACAATATTGTTGACGCCTAGATGTATGTGGTAGGCTCCATCGTGTTCTTCTGGTACGGCAAATGTCGGCACATATCATACTGTAGGACAAATATCGGCGCCCACAACACTGTTTGTGTTCTGACATGTCTGAAAGGTTGCAAAGCTCCCCTCTAGCACAACCTGATAGTACTGTCCTGCAGATGTGCAGGGTATGGTCCTCGGTATTGCGGTTGACTAAAGCGCCCTGTCTTACTTGCTCCGCCTGTTTCTTGGGTCCTTACCGAGCGGGCGTCTCCGGTTGGTCGTTCTCAGTTGGCTCCGACTGCGCCGGTCAGAGAAGAGCTGTAAGCAGAGGTTCAGTGTATTCCTGATTGGAGAAGCGGGTCAGAGTCGGAAGCAAACGTCGTCCCCTCCTTAGCCAGGTCTTCCGATCGGAGAAGCGGGTCGGAGTCGAAAGCGAGCGTCGCCCCTCCTTGGCTAGGCCTTCCGGTCGAAGACACGGGTCGGAGTCGGAAGCGAACGTTGTCCCTTCTTGCCAGGCCTTCTGGTCAGAGACTGGATCGCTCTTTCGGCCTGTCATTTAGGTATCTCGGTCGGACCAGGATTTGTGCGTTGTTCGCAACGTCGTCTGCTGGGCTGAGCTTTTGCTGGGAAGCAGGTCCATTAAGGACCCCGGGTTTATGAACCCGACAGATATGCTGCAAGAAAAATTCATAAGTTTCCCATATGATGTCCGATAAAGACGAACTTTATATCAAAGTTGTAGTACTCGACGAGATCACAACTTTGCAGTTCAAACTTTTTTAATTTGAGATTGTTTGGATGTCCAAATATTTTCATTTAAAATAATCTATCTAACGAAAATTACGTTTGATTTCTAAAATTTAAAATTTGAATTTTTCAAATAGTCTCGGATGGAGAAACACCAAAAATAAAAGTAGTAGATCTCGAAAAGTTATACAACTTTGTAGTTGAAAACTTTTTTATTTGAGATCATTTACTACTTGAAAATACTGTTTAAAATTAAAATTTAAAATTATTGAAGAACTCTAATATCTCTTTTTAATCTCTGTCTAAAACTTGTAACTAGTCTTTCTCCCTCATACTAACTTCAAATTTGATGTTTTTTCTTAACAATTTCTAAAATCATGCTCTATCAATTTATTATATTCTTACCACTATTATTTTATCCATCTTTTCATGTGACTGTGTTTTATCTATTTGAATTTTGAATTTCAAAAAATGGCAACTTCAAACGTCATTTTGGAACACTAAATGATTTCAGCTAAAAAAGTCATGAACATAGAAGCTGTAGAACTTATCAAGATCTACAACTTTTATTTTTGTCATTTCTTCACCCGATAAAGTGGTAGTAACAATGTTCACAAAATTTGCATCTCTCTTATAATTTCAGAAACAATAAGAGGGATATGTAACATTTGTGAATAATGTTACTACCATTATGTTGGATGAAGTAATGATCAAATGAACAAAATAAAAGTTGTAGATCTCGAAAAGTTACGAAACTCTATAGTTGACAACTTTTTTATTTGAAATCATCTTGTCAAGAAAAAATATTTTTGAATTTCTAAAATTTAAAATTTAAAATTTATAAACGACCTCGGGTGGAGAAACTACCAAAATAAAAGTTGTAGATCCTAGAAAGTTATGAAACTTTGTAGTTGACAACTTTTTGATTTGAAATCATCTTCTTAAGGAAAACTATGTTTGAATTTCAAAATTTTGAAAGTTGAATTTTTTAAACGACCTCGGATGGACAAACAGCAAAAATGAAAGGTGTAGACCCCGAGCCTGCGTTCGACTGGAGAGTCGGTTGGAGGCTAAGTATCTTGGTACTCTTTCCTAGGGCCACAGACTCCTGTGTTTCTGCCGTTCAGGGTGTTCGCCCGTGTTTGTCCCGCCCGTGGCTTGCGCGGTCGGTTGATTTCCCAAGTCGGCGTCGGGCGACCTGAGCCCCGTTGGGTTCAGTAGGGGTTGGTCTAGTTTCATGCATTACACCATCTGCGGTTTCCACAACCGAAGGGGATGAGCTAATATCGCTTGCCTCGATGGCTCGAGTGACGCGCTTGGTGAGCTCGCTAACGGGCACGTTCGAGCGGAATCCGGGTCCATCGTTCGTAACGGGGCCGGCATAGCCCTCATATGGCATTCCACTGCTCCTTAACCCACCTCTCGGTAGATGCCTAGGTCATTCTAGAGACCGACTCAGGTGGCCCGCTGGCCTCCCCTCGATGGGGATTCTGTGGGCATGGCTCGAGATTAGGATCTAACGAGAAGGTTGTGATGACCATGCCTGCTTCTGAGCATACCGGGCGAGGGCCACTAGGGCTCATCTATCTTTTCTCCCCCTGGCTTTGTTTGATGCGAGGCGGCCTCAAGCCCTTCGTAGGTTGGCCTTTGAACCCTAGTCGGTCGTTGCTCATGTTGAATGAGGCAACTACCGCCTTGTGACGTAACACGAAGCGTTGTGATGCATTAATTTGCATATGCAATGCTTTGGATGTATGGTATGAATGCGTGTATGAGAAAGGATGAATGAATGATTGTATGAATGAATGTGTGAATGCGTGTATCAGAAAATAAAGAGAGATGGTTTGGTAAGGTTACCTTGATGACTCGAGTGACGGGTTTTAAGGAGCTCTTATCAGATATGTCCGAATGGGATCTGGGCCCGTCGTTCATGATGGAGTCAGCGTAGCCCTCATGAGGCATCCCATGGCCCCTTACCTATCTCTCAGTAGTTGTCTGAGCCATCTGATCGATTCAGGTAGCTCGTTGGTCTCTCCTCGATGGAGATCCTATCGATGGGCCCTTCAAACCCTGCCTGAGAAGGTAGAGGGCCATTTTGCGTGCGGTTGCACCTTATTTCCTACGCCCAGTGTGTGGTAGTGGTGGGCCATGCCTAGGCCACATCCCATCGAGCTAGACATCATTTTGTTGGGCAGGGCGCGTCCCATTAGTCAGGACACGTCCCACCATATGCCTATCCGCATTAAATAGGGGAAGAGAGAGGGTTTTTTTGCCCCAATCCTTTGCCTTTCTCCAACTGCTGTGTCTCCTCCTTAAATTGGGGAAGGGAGAGGGTTTTCGTCCCATCCCTTCGCCTATTCTCCAACTGCTACCTCTCCTTCTTCCTTCTTGCCATGCCCATTCGCACCGTGGTGGTTCCTATGAGAAAGAGGGTAAAGCGAGGGAGAGGAGAACTCATAGACCCGTTCATGAATCTAGAGCACAATGTTGAACTGGAGGCCATCCAACATAGATAAGGTGGCACTATTCACCTTTGCCGAGAAGGGGCTACTTCCGCCAAAGGAGGTGGCATCCTGGAGGGCTCCTGCGCTGGGGGAGACTGTTTCGTGACCTTGGGCCGACGAGGTTGTCTCCTTCCTCGCCTTCCACGAGCGTGGGTTAGGATATCCCATACACTAGTTCTTGTGTGGGCTCCTTAATGAGTAGGGCCTAGAGCTATAGCACCTCAATACAACTGGGGTGCTGCATATTGCCGGTTTCATGATCATCTATGAGGCCTTCCTTAGGATGGAGCCGCACGTGGACTTCTTCCGATGGATCTTCACTAGGCGAGCCTTGTTGGAGGGGAAGCCACCTAGGACTACATCGGTTGGGGGCTTCGTGTTGTAGAAGAAGCCAAGGCCGTCGGGCTCCTACCCCACGTACTCCCCCTATGACTCCAATCGGGGGTGGCATGGGGAGTGGTTCTATATCAGGAACCCAGTAGAGGCGTCATTCCCGCCGTTCACCGAAAGGTGGCTGGAGAGGCGTGAGAGCTAGTCGTGGGTGCCCTCTAGTCAGAAGAACAAGCTAGAGGTCATCGAGGTGGAGCTCCAGAAGCTGGTGCAGCACGACCTTGATGGGCTACGGGTGTTCCACACCTTCTTCCGCCATCGAGTCGCCCCACTGGTGGAGAGGAGGCGGCCGATGTGGAACTACTTGGGCCCAACAGATCCCAACCGCACATCGCTGGAGGAGTTGGTGAAGGACAAGGTTTGGAGTCGGCTCGACCGGGTGCTGCAGCTGAGGGGCCAAGAGTCCCTCGAAGGAAAGCTCGAACCCCTTCACGCCGCAAAGCTATCCACTCTGGTACACTCACCTCTCCTTATTCTGTGTATTTTTCCCTTTTGCTCTCTAGTATTTTGACTTCGAGTTGTCCATTTCGTAGGGACTTACCGGTTACAAATCCCGGCCATATCTTCTGAGGGGGCCAGAGGGCATAGCTCAGCAAGCTACCCTGAAGGAGGCGGTGGATGCCAAGAAGAAGAAGAGAGCTGAGAAGGCTCGGAGGAGGCACGAGAAAGGAGAAGGAAATCGCCCAGTGGGTGCGGTCCGGCGAAAACCAGAGCGACGTGGAGGCGGAGCTCGAGTTGAAGGAGCCCATGGAGATGGGTGGCGACACGAGCACCTCCAAGGACGACGGAGACTAGGGCATCATTGCGACCTTGGTGCAGCGTCGTGCGCCTATGGCTGCGTCCGCCAGTGGTGGGCGGGATGTGGAGAGGCGCGGCGATGTTCTCGCGTCAAGGCAACGCACCATGAGCTCGAACACTGCCGCCGAGCGAGAGGCGAAGCGGGCACGGTCACCGCGCCCTTCGAAGGCTTCATTGGCTTCACCCCCTGCTCCAAGCATGGTGGGGCACACCAGCCGGTCGGAGGAGCATGCCCATACCCCTACATCTTTGGGGTCAACACGCGTGAGCCGCAACAGGGAGATGCCTCATCAGTTGCTCCAGCGGGCGAGCCGTGAGCCAGCGAGCGCGGCCATTTGTGGGTCGATTGGGAATCGGCCGGGTCGACTCCTGCCTTTGTCGATATAAGGGGACGTGGGTTGTGACCTGTGCACGGTCCTCATCCAGCGGGCTCATGGCCAGCGGGTCGGGGCTTCTGGGCCCTACCCCTTTTGTCTAGGTATGCACCTATGTTTACTTTTGATCTCATAGTTGAGTTTTTTAGCGTGACTGACCTGTACCTTTTTAATAGCGGCCAGGGATTGATAGGATTGAGCATCGTCCCACCTCCCGTGTGGGAGGAGTGGAGACCTAGCCTACAACGAGTTGTGACAAGCGACGGGGAAAGCATGCTGGTGGCAGTGTGTCCTTCCCATCTAGGGGTTGCGCCCTCTCGGGCGGTCATGAGCATGGTGGCAGCAACAGCGGCGGTGATGGCGGTGATCCCCGTGGTGATGGCAAAGGCTGGGTCAGAGGTGACCCTCGTGATCCCTCCCGCACCAGTTGTGGCGGAAGAGAGGAGGGAGACCGGGCTCCCTACGTCGCCCGGCGGAGGGACGCACGGCTCGCCCTCCTGGTCAGGGCTAGAGGTGTTGGGAGGTGACACAGCCAGGCCGGAGGTAGAACATCCACCGGCGTGTGAAAGGTCCTTGTTGGTTTTGGTAATTGAGTGACAACCTAGGTGGACTAATTGTGTTTATGTGAGATACACAGGTGATTAGTCCACAGGTACATGTGTGTGAGCAACATATGCCATGAAGGTGAAAATGGCTTGGAGATGTTGCAAAGCTCACACATGTGATGATGAAGGAGCTTATTGCACATGAGACATGACATTGAGTCATGTGATCAAGGTGGAGAAGATCAAGACATGACTTGGCTTGATGGACCGGTTGCAAGCGTGAAGGGCAAGTCGAAGGCTTTGGAATGATGGACCGCGTGGCGGTGAAGCTTGAGCAAGACTTGGCGCCGATGGACGATGGCAACGGTGAAGAGCAAGTAGAGTCAAGATCGATGAACCAATATGATCATGTGATGATATGAAGTGGATCATATCATTGTTGATCGTGTTGGTGCATGTGTTGCATCGACATTGGAGGAGATGGAATGGAATGCGCAAGGCAAAGGTATAACCTAGGGCATTTCATTTCACCGGTCATAGGTGTGTAGAGAAGTTTATGACCGGGTTTAGGATAGATGGCCGTACTATCAAGAGGGGCAAACTTGTTTGCATATCGGTCATTTAGTGCCACTCGAGTGATCTAACTTTGCATTGTCGCTAGGATCGAGTGGCGTGGCAAGTTGAGTGGCTAACATCCTTTGGGAAATGATTGTGAAAATGCTAACACACATACACATGGTGGTGTACACTTGATGGTGTTGGCACATTTACAAAGGAGGTGGTGTTTGCAGGGGTGAGATGGGTTTTGGGTCCCTCTCTCCCTCCCGCCTCGCAAGCTCGGCGGGATTCGGCGCTTTCGAGAAAATGGAATGCCTATTTTCTATTATGCCGGATGCAAACTCTTGGTGGTTAGCACATTGGACCAAGGGTGAAGAAGATAGAGGAGAAAGGAATTCGGTCTCACTGTTTAACAGTGACCGGACGCTGAGTCCGAAACGACCGAACGCTGAGGTGGTGCGTCCGGTCAGGCTGTCGGTCGGCACAGTGCTTAGGGTTAAGCACCGGACGCTGGGCTGTGTCCGGTCGTGTTGACCGGACGCGTCCGGTCATGCTCGGGAGCTTACTGGAAACGACCGGACGCTGAGGGTCCAGCGTCCGGTCAGTTGAAGTGCTGCGTCCGGTCGGCAGATGACCGTTGGGATTGGAAGATGACCATTGAACGCAGGGGACACGTGGTGTGTATCGCGTGACCGGACGCTGAGGTCCAGCGTCCGGTCGATCGGACCGGAGCGTCCGGTCGGCCCGAGTTTTGCCCAGTGAAGGGGTAACAGCTCTATTTGCCCATGGGGTTATAAATAGAGGCCATGGCCGGCCTTGGGCCGGTACCTGAGCACACTAGAGCCTTGGTGGCTTGTGTAGTAGTGCTTGGGAGCCCTCCATCTCACACATACATGATAGTGTTCATCCGATAGTGTGAGAGAGCGATTCTAGTGCGATTGCATCGTGAGGTTGCATCGAGTGGCACTAGGTGATCGTGTTGCAAACCGGTGGTGCTTGTTACTCTTGGAGGTTGCCACCTCCTAGACGGCTTGGTGGTGGTCTCCGTCGAAGCCCGCAAGAAGATTGTGCGGAGCTCCGGAGAAGAGCTTGTGAGGGGTACTTGTGCTCGCCCCGCGGGAGCCGCGAAGAGCAACTCTAGTAAAGCGTGTCATTGAGCTACCCTCACTAAGGGGTGGGTTCTTGCGGCGCCCGGCGTGCGGGCTTAGCGGGTGATGCTAATTAGCCGCCGAACCACCAAGTGAGCGGTCGACACAACGGGGACTAGCGTGTTGGCAAACACGTGAACCTCGGGAGAAAAATCATCGTGTCTACCTTGTTCTTCCCGTTGGTTTGCATCCCCATTACACAAGCTTGCAATTACTTTTATATATATTAAGTTTGTGTAGTTGCTCTTGTAATTAGATAGCTTGTGTAGCTTGCTAATTACCTTCTAGCTTGTGTAGCATAGAAGTAGCTCCCTTGCGTGGCTAATTTGGTTTTAGTAACCTTGTTAGTCACATTGCTTAGTTTGTGTAGCTAAGTATTTGCGCTCTCTAATTAGGCATTAGTTGCCTTGTTATTGAGCATTGCTAGTGAGCTTAGTTAGCTTTGTGCTTTTGCTTACTAGCATGTGTAGGAGCTCCCTCATTGCATAAAGTACTAGTGGCATAGGTTTGTGTGACCTTGCACCTAGAATTGATTAGGAGAGCTCTAGCTAGCCCAGCACCTTTGTTGCATAATTATTATCTTTGCAAGGTGCTAGTAAACATACATTGAGGGGTATAGTCTTGGCTAGACTGATAGTTTTAATTCCGCAATTATATCGGTTAGCCGACGCGATTAATTTTAGAAAAGACTATTCACCCTCCCTCTAGTCCGCCATCTCGACCCTTCAGCGTGCCACGGGGTCAAGGTAGCAGAGATCCCCTATTCCAGCGAGGCATGCGCTAGGGTGGAGCCGCCAACCATCTCGCCATCGCAGGAGCTGGCGGTGGTTCGGTCGTCGCATGATGCTACGGTGGTTGGATCTTCTAGTGGCTTAGGGGTGACCCACGAGCTGGTATGGCCCTGCCCTAGTGACTTGAGGAAGTCTCGGTTCATCCTTTGCGATGGGGAGGAGGTGGCACTCTGGCACTTCCTAGAGGAGAGAGGACTGTCGATGGAGTCCGACCTCACCCAAACCAAGTCGAAGCTCAAGGAGGCCTTGGAGCGGGTTGAGCTCATCCATCAGGCGATCTTAGTTGACCTATCGTGCATCACTGAGGTAAGCCTTCTATGTTTTAGTGTTTGTCCTTAACTCCTTGGTCTTCCACTGGTTGTCTCAGCATGCTTGCTTCTTGCTTCACAGGAGTTAGAGGTGACGTCGATCCCAAGTCCCATTTCCTTTGGGAGGAGCATGGTCAGATGGAGTGGGAAGCTGTGATGTTGTGGTAGGGTCGATGAGCTCGAGCGCCAGCTAGAGTCCGCTCGCCATGAGTCCCAAGACCGGGCGATCGAGGCGACGGGAGCAAAGGCGGCAGAGCTGCTTGCGGCGGAATGAGCGATCGCTACCGAGCGGGGACTCATGGCGGTGAAGGTCCACCTAACGGATACCGAGGCGGCGCTCCAAAAGTCCTTAGAGACCTTGGATATGGAGTGGAAGGCCTGGTCGGAGGTCGATCGGGAAGTGCTCGTGCTCCGGGGGCAAGTGCTTGGGCCGGAGGAGTCAAACGCTCGGCTACTCGAGAAGGTGACCTAGCAGGAGGAAGGACTCTCCATCCCCGAGAACACTCGCCTTGGTATGTACCTATTACGCCTTTGGTTGATGTTTTGGTTTTTCCTTTCCCTTGCTTCTGAACTTGTCGTGCTTTTTCCAGAACTGGGCGGAAGAATCGGTTCTCTGGAGCGGGAGCTGGAGACAGCCAAGGCGGTGATTGGTCGGAGCGCGGAGGCACTGGCCAAGTCCCTTGAAGAGCGACGTGCTCTCGAGGGGGAGCTTCACCAGATCCGCAACGTCACCCAGGTGGTTGTCTCCGAGGTGTTCGGGTCAGCGCCGAGCACCCGCACGCCTGCCATCCAGCTGGCGGAAGTCCCAAATAAGGTTCGGGCGCTCATCTCCAATGGGATGTTCTATGGGACATCAGGGGTGCTGACCTCAGTGGCAATGCACCACCCGGACCTAGACTTCGTCGCCATCTACAGAGGGTACGCTGACAGTTAGAGCGCGGATGCGATCCACGCGTTCGGGGAAAGCTTGGTGCCACATGCACAGATGGTGGCCGAGCAAGTCTCCATGCAGTGGGTGATGGAGGCTCACCGTTCAAGCATGGCTGAAGGCATGCACCAGGAAGACGTTATCTAGCCTGCAGATGGGGTGGGGACCAAGTCGGAGCGAGCGTCGTCCCGCCTCTGACCGAGCCAAATGTCATCGTGTCGGAAGGAGAGCAGCCCTTATCCTCATCGACCGTGCCGTTAGACGATGCCACCGGTCGGTCACACTAGAATTTAGAGTAGAAGTAGTTAGTATATGTAAAAGTTAAGTTCATGGGGAAGCCCCCGTGTAAAAAGTTTGTGTATTCATGAATACTTCAGCTTCGTTTTGTGATAGAATCACTTTGTAAGGGGAAGCTTGTCCCATTTGTTCTTTATTTTTACCTTAGCATAGTTTGATTTTTATCCTTTCTTTTTCGCACCAGCCCGTTTGACCCATAGTACTATCCTACAGGTGTGCAGGGTACGATCCTCGGTATTGCGGTTGACTTGAGCGCCCTGCCTTACTTGCTCCGCCTGTTTCTTGGGTTCTTACCGAGCGGGCGTCTCCGGTTGATTGTTCCTAGTTGGCTCCGACTGCGCCGGTCGGAGAAGAGCAGTAAGCAGAGGTTCGGTGTATTCCTGATCGGAGAAGCGGGTCGGAGTCGGAAGCGAGCGTCGCCCCTCCTTGGCCAGGCCTTCCGGTCGAAGACGCGGGTCAGAGTCGGAAGCGAGCGTTGTCCCCTCCTTGTTAGGCCTTCCGGTCGGAGACTAGATCACTCTTCCGGCCTATCGTTTAGGTATCTCGGTCGGCCCAAGAGTTGTGCGTTGTTCGCAACGTCGTTTACTGGGCCGAGCTTTTGCTGGAAAGCGGACCCATTAAAGACCCCGGGTTTATGAACCGACAGATATGCTGCAAGAAAACTTCATAAGTTTCCCATATGATGTTCGATGGAGACGAACTTTATATCAAAGTTGTAGTACTTGACAAGATCTACAATTTTTCAGTTCAAACTTTTTTAATTTGAGATCATTTGAATGTCCAAATACTTTCATTTTAAATAATCTATCTAACGAAAATTACGTTTGGTTTCTAAAGTTTAAAATTTGAATTTTTCAAACAGCCTCGGGTGGAGAAACGCCCAAGACAAAAGTTGTAGATCTCGAAAAGTTATGCAACTTTGTAGTTGAAAATGTTTTTATTTGAGATCATTCACTACTTAAAAATACTGTTTGAAACTAAAATTTAAAATTATTGAAGAACTCTGATATCTCTTTTTAATCTCTGTCTAAAACTTGTAACTAGTCTTTCTCCCTTATACTAACTTAAAATTTGATGTTTTTTTCCTAAAAAATTCTAAGATCATGCTCTATCAATTTATTGTGTTCTTACCTCTATTACTTTATTCATCTTTTCATGTGACTGTGTTTTATCTATTTGAATTTTGAATTTTAAAAATGACAACTTCAAACGTCCTTTTGGAACACTAAATGATTTCAGTTGAAAAAGTCATGAACATAGAAGTTGTAGAACTTATCAAGATGTACAACTTTTATTTTGGTCATTTCTTCATCCAATAAAGTGGTAGTAACATTGTTCACAAAATTTACATATCTCTCTTATAGTTTCATAAACAATAAGAGGGATATGTAATATTTGTGAATAATGTTACTACCACTATGTCGGATGATTAAATGATCAAATGACCAAAATAAAAGTTGTAGATCTCGGAAAGTTACGAAACTCTGTAGTCGATAACTTTTTAATTTGAAATCATCTTGTCAAGAAAAATTACTTTTGAATTTCTAAAATTTAAAATTTATAAATGACCTAGGGTGGAGAAATTACCAAAATAAAAGTTGTAGATCCCAAAAAGTTATGAAACTTTGTAGTTGGCAACTTTTTGATTTGAAATCATCTTCTCAAGGAAAACTATGTTTGAATTTCAAAAAAATTGAAAATTGAAATTTTTAAACGACCTCGGATGGATAAACAGCAAAAACAAAAGTTGTAGATCTCAAAAAGTTATGAAACTTTGTTGTTGATAACTTTTTGATTTGAAATCATCTTGTCATGAAAAAATACGTTTGAATTTCTCAAATTTGAAATTCAAATTCTGTAAACGACCTCAGATGGAGAAACTACCAAAATAAAAGTTGTAGATCTCGAAAAGTTATAAAACTTTATAATTGATAACTTTTTCATTTGAATTCGTTTAGGGTCCTAAATACTCATTTCAAACTCAGATGAATATAAAATGGCTAGAAAGAAAATCTCATTTGGACACAACCAGCTTGCAGGTGGAGTGGTTAGAGGGCCGAAGACGTGAAACAGGAGATTAGGGGTTTGAGCGCCGGTGGCTGCTAAGCCTGCGAAAAATCGTGTGACTCGCGATGCGCAACCGTGTGGCTGTCTGGGGCCTCTCCCGATATTAAAAAAAAATCCCTTTTTTTAATGAATTTTTTGGGTTTTCTATAAACCACATCATTGTCGGCTCACATCAGTGTCGGTTTATAAGAACCGACAGTGATGTCAAATCCCCCATCACTACCAGTATGCCACTATCGATTTAAAATCCGGTAGTGAACGAGGTTTTTGAACAGACAATGATGTCAAGATCTGGTATAGCGTATTTCTTCTCCTATGCAAGTTATCTACAGAATTATTCATTGGTGCCATACTTGGGTTGTGCTCTAGAAGCAAGATATATGTAAGATTTGGTTGTGGCGGCATCATAATGTTTAGCACAAGCAATCGTGGTTATTTAGCATAGATTTTTCTTTTATCCTCCATCATCTCTTTTAGATATCAGAAGATCTATGCTTTGTGAGTGATTGAACACGGAAAACTTACACATGCTTTAGTACTAGCACATGTCAGCGCTGTATATATACCAGAAAACATGAAGGTCGTATCAGCGATGTCGTTTCTTTTTATGCCTAAACTGTATTGCGCACTTGTATAAAGACATCTGCAAGTACGGTGTCGATCACTCGATCTCTGATGCAAAAAAGCCATTTCAATTAGTGGCGAAGTCAGTGGGGAGAAGCAACTAAACATCCTGGTCCCATATGAAGATGACGTTCATTAGCCCCCGGTGGGCCGTGTGGTGGTTAGCGTTACGTGGCCAACTCACCCGCGCTTTCATTTCTCGGCGGCGATCGCTGCCAACTGATCCATCCGATCTCTTTCCATCACGTTCCTCATCACCTCAATATAGGGCCTGTTCGGCTTACTGAATCTTGGCTGAAACTGTCTGAAAAACACTGTTCTGGCTGAATTGTTGTGAGAGAAAAACACTGTTCTGGCTGAAAAAACAAGCCGAACAAGCCGAATATGGAGTAAGCTGAACGGGCCCATAATCTGCATTGTTCACGCCCTGGATTTTAGGTACGTACGATCCCCTTATTTTATCGTCCCCCTTGTTGGCTTGTTGCTCGTCTCCGTCCATGGCATTCGCTCACCAGGGTCACCCACGATTAGACTAATCCACCATACTGCTAGTTGATTGGCCACTGGCGCCATTTCATCACGTCTCTCTAATTAATGGCGTCCGTCCAGTGCTTGTCGCCTGTGGATAAAAATAATCACTTGCTTGGTCCATTGACATTTCGGAAGAATTCGGAGTGCGTCAACTTGCCCACGCGCAGCTAGCAAGGGCTTCTGCTGCCTGCTGCTGCTTCTCCTCGTCTCCATCTCCCGTCAAATGAGACGAAGGTAACTCTCAGCTCGTGCATGTTTGCAGATCCACTTCAGGAATAAAAAGGATATTGATGAACTACTGCCTAACTTGAAAAGGAGTTGCTCCCACGAGCACCATGTTTGTTTTTCTATATAAAAAAAGTACTTTACGAAAGAGAGAGGGAGATAGACACAAAAGAAACGGGAAATAATTGAAAAGCAGCTCCTGCTGAAAACGTCTTTCACTACAGCGCTGCGACGGATAAAAAGCTGGGCGCGCTCGATGATGGAACGCAAAGCACGAAACTGACTGGATTCGACCGCCAAGTAGGACCACAGCACATGCATGCATGACCATACACGTACACGAGGCGATTAATTAGCGAACCCAGCTCTTGAATCTGACCCTCCTAATTCCAGTTCAAAATTCAAATGCGGTTGCGTTTCAAAGCTTATTCTGGCCAACGACCCCACCAGTCCGTCCGTCCGCGTTCGTACGTCCATACGGAAACTAAACTTGGCAACTCCTTCCTCGTATGATTTCTTGTGAAACCTTTGACATTCGTCTAAACCTCGGTAGCTAGCTAGCGACGTGGCTCTCGCCGACTTCTTATGAACGGGATTTGTTTATTATGCGAACGATCGGTACGGATGCTTAAGTATTGGAGGCCGAACATGTCTGCAGATGGGAGGGCTATACTAGTAGATCGGATGGAGGCAAGAGTTGAACGCCGGCTAATGGTGGCTGGGACAGCGCGGACAAACACGGTGGTTTGACCTGACAAACTGTAATTGGAGAGTCAACTAACACTGCTTGCATCATATCGGGGACGGGGAGCCTTGCGTCACCGACTCACCGGACCCGGATGTGTGAATCCACCAGGCCCACGCGCGGTCGCCACCCCCGCTGCTCTAAACATTTACCGAGACCGAGACCGGCCGGACCGGACCAGCTGAGATACCGTACGCGACTTGGGCGCGCACCGCCATGTGGACACGCGCTCCTCGACGAATACTAAAACGAGGACAGTCCGCGCGCGCGCCGCCGCCCCTGCGAAGTCCCCCATACCACATGGCGCCAATTCTTCTACCCTGATGCGACCATGCTCGCGCTCGCGCATGGAACTGACGACGGACCGAAAGGAACTCGCCGTCGCCGAGTCAAAGTCCAAGGCACCCGCCCGCGCACCGCGTAACTACTACACGCAGCTTGCCGCGGCCCGCGGCTAGCCACGCCAACGCTGTCAGTGTCAGGGGCGTGGACTAGTCGGCACGCAGTTGGCAGGCAGAGCCAGGCGCTCGGTTCGTTGGGCTCGGCGGCAGTTGCAGGGCCGATCCGTCGTCCCGCGCCCTGAGTCCCTGACCAGCAGAGCAGGGCGCGTATGCCCGCCCCGCGACCTTGTCGCGGGCCTCCCTCGGGGCCATGGAATCGCGACGTCCCAGTCGCAAGTGGCAACCACTCCATTAGCCAACAACCGATTGTTTTAGCTGACGACTGAATTTTTTTTTTTATACATTTACACTGTCTTCTACCTATATTTACACGCTTTATTACTATATTTACACGTGCGACGACGACGATGTCGCGGTCGACCGACGACCCAGAGGCCAGGCCATCGGTGGTTGCAAGCGGCGCGTACAAGAAAAAGCCGGTTGATAGGAATGCCTAAATCAACCTGTTAATGTATAGCGTTTCTGATTAATAATAGTCATCCTCCGCCCTGCACGCTTCCTCCCCGGTTATAAAACCCCGTCGCCCGCCGTGTCATCTCACATTTCGGAAGGTAGCTAGCTCGGGGTCCTTCCGAGTAATAAGTCTACAGGGCAACATCGCACATCGACTAGGATCGCAGTCGCAGCTGCAACCGACGACGGCGGAGGAGCAACAGGGAACCCGATGACAATTGCAGCCGCGGTGACCGCGCCCACGTCCGCGCCAGTGCACGTCGCGCCGCGCCACGCCACCCCCGCGGTCTTCCAGCCGCGCGCCGCGCCGCGCCGGGACCCGTCGCCGCTGAACCCCAACACGCCGGTGCAGGCGCTCCGCTCGGCCAGCCCCGGCGGCGGGTCTCCTGCTGCTGCGGCCACGGACGGCGGCGCCAGGGCTCACATCGCCAACCTTGACAAGGTGCTCGGGAAGCCGCCGCAGGTGCCGAGGCCCGCCGCGACCGCGAGCAACAAGCAGGGGCAGGGGCAGGACGGCGAGCAGGAGCCGCTCAACGTCAGGCACGGCCTGCTGAACGCGCTGAACCTGTCCTTCTTCGTGCCCATGCCCGGGATGCGGGCGCGGACGGCCGCCGACGAGCACATGTCGCCGCGGAGCCTCATGCACATGCAGCAGCTCCTCTCGGCCGACTCCCCGCGGTCCTCGCCGAGGTGCACCATCGCGCCGCGGTGGCGCAGGCTCCACGGTGAGGGCGGCTGGGAGGGCCTCCTCGACCCGCTGGACTCCGACCTCCGCCGGGAGCTGCTCCGGTATGGCGACTTCGTGCAGGCCGCGTACCAGGCGTTCCACTCCCTGCCCACCGCGTCGGCGAGGCACCGCGGGCTGATGCTCCCCGACCGCTCCTACCGCCCCACGCGCAGCCTCTTCGCCACCTCCGCGCTGTCCATGCCGCCGTGGGCCAAGCGCCCCAACACGCCCGAGTGGCTCACGCAGCAGTCCAACTGGGTCGGCTACGTCGCCGTCTGCGAGTCGGAGCGGGAGGTCGCCCGCATGGGACGCCGCGACATCGCCATCGTGCTGCGCGGCACCGCCACCTGCCTCGAGTGGGCGGAGAACCTCCGCGCCTCGCTGGTGCCCCTCGACGGCGACAGCAGCGACGGCGCCGACATGCCGGGAGCGGAGGAGCCCAAGGTGGCGCGGGGCTTCCTGAGCCTGTACAAGACGGCCGGGGAGAAGGTCAAGAGCCTGTCGGAGGAGGTGATGGACGAGGTGCGGCGCCTCATGGACAAGTACAAGGGCGAGGAACTCAGCATCACGATCGTCGGACACAGCCTCGGCGCCGCCCTGGCGCTCCTCGTGGCCGACGAGGTCGCCACATCCATCCCCGACGCGCCCCCCGTCGCCGTGGTCTCCTTCGGGGGCCCCAAGGTGGGCAACACCGCGTTCGTCGATAGGCTCACCAGCAGCGGCAAGGTCAACGTCCTGCGCATCGTCAACGCCGGCGACGTCGTCACCAAGGTGCCCGGGGTGGCGCCGCGGCTGCCGCACAAGAAGGAGCAGTACCAGCACGTGGGCGCGGAGCTCCGGATCGACAGCAAGAACTCGCCGTGCCTCCGACCGGACGCGGGGCCCGCGTGCCGCCACGACCTGGAGGCGTACCTGCACCTCATCGACGGGTTCACGGGGACGGGGCGCCCGTTTCGGCACGACGCGCGCCGCAGCGTGATCCGCCTCCTGCAGTTGCAGAGGGGCAACGTCAAGAAGGAGTACGTGAACCGTGCGCGCGAGCTCGGCGTCGACCCCGCCGCGCCGGCGGACGTCGGCCGTAGCATGGCGTACGGCAACTGCGCCGTCGCGAGCCCCTCGTGAGGGATCAAATTATTATTACGTCTCCTTCGGTGGACCGTCTTGTAAATTTTGTAGGAGAAAGAAGAATTCTTTCGTTAGTTGCGGGTGCGAGCCGGGAAAGATGAAGTTCTCCCATTTTCCGTTTCGTTTCGTTTCGACATCGACGCATGTGTACAGGGAAAAAAATCAAGCAAGCGCAAGTGCGCGCGCAGCACAATCAATAAGTGAAAGCGTGACCTTGAATCCTTGATGTGTTCTTTGCCAGTTGCCACTTGCCATTGTGAAATGTTCAATGCACAATGCTTCAGTGTTTCTTTCCGAGAGAGACTGCCTACTCCATAGTAACTTGGAAATTTTCAACTCTTTGGATTGGATGTTATGTTAAAAATTGACTGCATGGTGGGGTGGGGGGTGGGGGTGGGTTAACCAGGATTATTGGGCCTTCTGTAGTTGGACTGATTCTTGCATGTCATCATGTTATAAACGGGACGTAATGACATTTACTATCAACGTCAAAGCATCAGTAGGACCGAAAATCCCCTGATGCCTATCCTGGAAGCTTGCACAAGTTCTCAGAAGATTTTTACTACTAAAATCACATTCGTAGATGTAAGTTTGTGAGACTTGCGCGCTTTCCTAACCTTTTCCTCTGTTCAATCCTATTGACTCTGTTTAGATTAATTAGAACGAATTGTTAGCTATGCCTAAAAATTAGCCAAGTAGTTGTTAGCACATGTTTAATTAATTGGATTCATAGCTAATATCTTCATGCGTGACTACAAGTAGACTAGTGTGCTTCTTTAATTAACTTTCTCTTTCCTCTCACTGTCCAAACCAGACACCTCTTCTACTCTCTCTCTCTCTCTCTCTTCGCCGGCGATGAGAAAACCAAACTCGCAAGCGAAGATCGGGCCGTGACGGAGGCAGACCATGACGTGGCCGTGGAGGCGCAAAGGCGGGCCGCATCAGAGACGGCCCACAGTCCGAATTTTTTACTATTTAGCCTTTTTTTCGAAAGTTTCTCTCAAATAGACCCCTGGCGGAAAGAATTCCAGAAATGGACCCTTGGCTCGACGCCACGGTCACTGGCGCCGAGGTCCTGGGCACGGGAAAATGGCCTGTCAGGGGCTCGGCGCCAGAGTGGCTGACGCCGAGCTCGGCGCCATAGTGAATGGCGCCGAGACATCTGCATTTAACCCAGCCTGCACTTCTTCTCCGAGCGCTCTTCCTCTTATTTCTCCTCCGTCTTGGGTTTTTTCTCGCCACTTCACCCTACCTCACAATCACCGGCAACTTAGAATTTTGGCCAAGTCCCTAAATTTACCGTGAGATGGATATATAAAATTTTGGCTAAGTCCTTAAATTTACCAAACGTATGGTTAGCAAGCAGAACAGAATGGTCGATTGGGTCGATTGATGTGCGAGCAGAACAGAAGGGTTGACCTTGCCCTTTGGAGGCCTACGTTTGGTGAGGCCGATGGTTAGCAAGCACATCAAACACCCTAATTTTACCGTAAGATGGATATATAAAATTTTGGCTAAGTCTTTAAATTTACCATGAGATGGACATGCTGAAATTTGCTAAGCCTGGATTTTTACCATGACTTGTACATTGTCAAATTTGATTTTTACCGTGGGACAGACATATGCAAAAATGGCTAAGTCTGAATTTTTGCTATGACTTAGAGACTAGAATTACCATGGATATGTAATTTGAATTTTTACCATGGCAATGCCATATTGAATTTTATTGTGACTTGGATATGTTACAATCTGTCTAAATCTGTGATTTTACCATGAGATGGACATATGTATATTTACCACGAGATGGTCTTATTTTTTACCGTGGCTAAGTCCAAACTTGACGAGACTTGTTTTGTTGTCATATCCTCAGAGAGTACTCAAACTCGTAGTAAGGTATTAAATTGAGTTGCTATACAAATTTGGAAGATAAAATATCGCAAACTGATTTAGGTTTAGGTCCAAAATCAAAGTTTGTTGTACTCAACTCAAACTACAACTTCTATTAAAGGTCAAACTTTATATCTAGAAAAGAAACTATAGTTTTACTGTGGTCAAAACTGCATCATGAAAAAGGGTGTTAACTATTGATCCAACACTTAGAAACATTTTTAGGCTCGTTCATCAACATGAACCCTAGATCATTTTTTATCCTAAGTATTTCTATGTTGTTTTAAGTGCTCAAATATCAAGTCAGTGTAAAACTCTAGAGTTAGTCACATTTCTCAATATCCAAATCATGGTAAAATTTTAAATTTGTCGATGTCCAAGTCATGGTAAAATTCTAGTCTTCAAGTCATAGCAAAAATTCAGACTTAGCCATTTTTGCATATGTCTGTCCCACAAATTTCAGCATGTCCATCTCATGGTAAATTTAAAGACTTAGCCAAATTCTAAGTTGCCCATCTTATGGTAAATTTAGGGACTTAGCCAAAATTCTAAGTTGCCGGTGATTGTGAGGTAGGGTGAAGTGGCGAGAAAAAAACCCGAGAAAAATGAAGAAATAAGAGGAAGAACGCTCGGGTAAGAAGTGCGGTTAAATGCAGGTATCTCGGCGCCATTCACTCTGGCGCCGAGCCCCTGGCAGGCCATTTTCCCATGCCCAGGACCTCGGCGCCAGTGACCGTGGCGCCGAGCTCGGCGCCAGTCACTCTGGCGCCGAGCCAAGGGTCCATTTCTGGAATTCTTTCCGCCAGGGGTCTATTTGAGAGAAACTTTCAAAAAAAAAGGGCTAAATAGTAAAAAATTCGGACCCACAGTGGGGTTGTAGTCAGAGACAGAGGCGATCCAGTGCTACGGCGTCATCCAGGTAGTGGCTGCAACCAAATGGAGCGTAGGAGGCCGCCGGGGAAAGGTCGTGGCGATGGTTGGACAGAGTGGGTCAGATAGGATGTGGCGTGGGAGGCCTGGGCGGAGGGGCACAACATCTGTCGGGTTACACACAAGAGAATGGCGACAGGGGGTAAGGCATATGCGGATAGAGATAAGAAGGCAGGGCATTCTTCTCAGAAATTTGGCCACGAACTAGCTTACCTATTAGCCATCAATTTTTATGGACTAAGGCTAATTTTAGCTAATACTTTCTCCGTTTTTTATATGTCATATTAGGACACATTTGGATCTTTTGCTGATTACTGTATTACCTAGCTGGGTAAGGTATTAATACAAGCAACTTGTTTAGATGTGCAACAAGATCACATCAGTGCTTGTGTTTCAAGATTTTTCTCACCAACTTTAGCCAACCAGATTAGCTCTCCAGCCTCAAGGTAACCTCGCCCAGCAAGGTGAGGGTAGCAACAAAACTAAACACATCTTTAGTTTTGTCCTAAATTAATTTATATTTTTTATATAGCTTCTGCTTTACAATTAAATATACATTATATTTAATACATACCACAAAGTGTTTAGAAAAGACTTAGCTGTTCGGCTGGTGGTTTTTGCGGCTGGTAAGTCGACTAAAGCTGATTTATTGTGAGAGAAAAATATTATTCTATTTCTAATAAGACTGGTTGATAAGTTCGAGCGATACAGTAGATTCAGTATTCCACGTGTCTCGTTGGACCTATGCAGCCACCAGCCAGGGCCCACAGACGTCCGAGTACTTTGCCCACGGCAGAGTGCTAGCAGTGGCACCAAGCTCGTTCCCCCGACTGTCCCCAATGCGCAGTCCGCGAGGCCTCCTCGCCGCCTCCGGCTACCTTGCGGGCCGCCACGCTCCGTCGACCTCCGTATCCACCACTGCCCACCACTCCCTATTCGCCCGCACCTTCCAAATCCTAGCCCAGCCGGAGCCCGTCCGTCTCCAGAAGCTCCCGGCACCCAACTCCGGTCTGTGAACCCGCCACCTAGAAGCCACTGTCGCCTCTTAATTTATTATTTTTTTGGTAGCCGTTTTAAAATTCCTCCTTTTGATTATTCTTTGTCCTGGGTCCCGGTTCAGGGATCTTAGAGCTGAGGCTGGAGCGGCCGGAGGTCAAGAACGCCATTAATTGGGATGTGATGAGGAGGCTGCGGAGCGCCATAGAGAAGATTCAGGCCGATACGACGGCGAAGGTCGTCCTTGTTGCGAGCTCCGTGCCGGGGGCTTTCTGTGCAGGCGCCGATCTCAAGGTCTGGACTATTCAGCTTGGTTAGATGGGTTTAGCCGCTTGGATGTTGGGACACAGTTAAATGAACATGAGTTTCGATTTGAGTAGAAGACAGGCAAAACTGGTTTAGGTGCATGTGCGTATTCCAGATTAGTTATTGATGATTAAAGAGCAGCTGCGAAATGCTATCAGCAGAATTGATTGGTGAACTTTGCGCAATGCTGATATTGATGTTCAGAAATATTGTTTGTCTTAGATTTAATTGTTAATAAGAAAAGGAATGGTTGGAGTGGTGTGAAGTGGAGTGGGGAAAAGAAAGACTCAAGGCTAAGCCAACACATAGAAGAGTCGGTATCTTGAGGTGCGTCTAAGTATATGAGACAAAGGTTGGGGCATGTTTTGATGCAATTTCTTTTGCAAAGAATGTTTGAAGGACAACTCTAGAAACTCTAGGGTCTATGATTAGTAAAGACTAGAGTGTGTGGCTTAAAGAGGAACAACCATGACCCCTCATATATATGGTGAACTACTATTATTCCACATGTGACTGTGATTGCTCTAGATATGATTGTATATAGTTTTGGTATGCACTAAATAAAGTAATTTATATCGGGAACCAATGGAAGTTAATCTAGAAATCTTTAATATTTTGTTTCTTTGATGGCTGTTCTATTTCTGAAACTCTTAACTTTTAACAGTGACTAATTGTTTCTACGATTTCTGATCATTTCCTAATTTTTGAAACATTATGTATAGCATCCTTAAAATGTTCCTTACAATTTAATCATGGATATGTCCCACAGGCCCACCAAGTGACCAAACTCAGGTCGGATGCTTTTTTATCTTTGAGAATTAATAATTTGTAGCATATCTTTTCTATTAGCAGCTATAGAATGATTGCCGTAAGCCTTAATTATGTAGTGACATCAGAGTACTGCTAAAAGGATAATTTTTGCACACTGCGCTATGACATTGATTTCTCAACCAATTTGTTTGACATATCATAATTAATACAGTAATACTTGCCTCCTTGCCTCTGTCCCTTGTTTTGACCTTTAGATCATTTCAAGAGTGAAGAACATCATATTCACTGTATAATGACTAATGAAACGACAAGGGTCGCATCTCAGAGCAATACTATTGTTAGCAGGAAAGGAGGCTAATGAAATCTTCTGACGTTGGGGAGTATGCTAGATCCTTGAGATCCACATTTTCATCTTTTGAGGTTTGCACCTGGAACTCAAGTTTAATGTGCCCTTTTGCATTTGTAACATTAAATCAACAAAATGGGTAATGGGTAAACATACAACTACGCACATCTTTATACAAGTTGCTCCATGACTCATTTGTCTTATCATTGGCCATAGTTATTTGATGTACATATCAGCATATGTTGTTCTCACAGTACTTACAAATCACAGTTTGTTTCAATAGGCACTCCCTATTCCAACAATTGCTGTCATTGAAGGAGCTGCCCTTGGTGGTGGGCTAGAACTGGCTTTGGCATGCGATCTCCGTATATGTGGTGGTGCCTTTGTTCTGGAGTATTACAAAATTCTGTCCATCCTACGGGATAACTATTTCCTGTTGTTTTGGTTATTTAAATGCATACCTACACTCTGTGCAGGGGAAAATGCTGAACTTGGACTGCCAGAAACAGGCCTTGCTATTATACCTGGGTATGGAAATATATAACCTACACAACCTACACTGTGTTTTACTTTTATAGTTTTATATACGATTTTTTCAAGGAAATGTCAAGATGCTCTGAAACAAAATAGCCTGAAATACATAGGGTGTCCCCAGCCTGGTGCATTTTTTAGTCTTGAATTGTGACGTGATAAATCTAGCCGTAATTGGATGTGATTTCATAGAAAATAAACTGCTGGCTTCGATAGGGGGCAACTGACCATATCCTGAAATATGACGTTACTGCTCAGGAAGACTTAGCCAACATTATGCCTGAAGACTGACCTTGTAGTTAGCGTAGATTTATTCACTTCTTTGACGTGGCTGGCAAAAGTTTGACACAAAGATTCAAGCATAAGGAACTTGTAGAAGTAAGCATCTACATCAACTTTAAGTACCTTGCAAATAGTCGATTTGCTATGTCGATGCTGAAAAGGCGAAACCGACAAGCAGGACTTTACATGATGTGTTTACTTTTCTAGAATCAAAATTTGATAGTGGTTTTCTTTGTCATGATAGAACTTTCCCACTGCATGTTTTGACTATAGTAATTGTGCATGCATTTCTTGATGTACTCAACATCGAAAAGTGCACAGAACCTAACCAAAACTACCAGAGTAATCTGCTTCGGTGAAATAACTTCCGTTTGCTGTACTATACAGAGCTGGAGGTACGCAACGCCTTCCTAGGATCGTCGGGAGGTCCAGAGCAAAGGAACTGATATTCACTGGCCGCAGATGTGGTGCAGCTGAAGCTGTAACGATGGGTAATGCTAGCCTTGTTAGTTGTTACCTATTTTACCTACTGATTACTTACTGCAACGGCTCTTCAATGTCTGTTTGCGTTTCAGGACTAGCAAACTATTATGTTCCAGCAGGGGAGGCTTACCAGAAGGCTCTTGACATTGCCTGTGAGATAACTCAGAAGGTAAGGGTCATTCTTAATCTGATCTTTCAAAGACAGGAATTTCTTCATGAGCTCACGCTTCCCATCTAAAATTTACATGCCACAGTATATATTTGCAACAAAAAAAAATAAACACAAATGCAGATAATAACAAGTTTCTGCCAGGATCAGTGAACTTGCGTGAACGATTTCATCGAAAACAATAATAAGTGAAATAATAGAACTTGCAGGGTTCATTTCAATGAGATCACTTGTCTGGTGGCCTGGCCCTTAATCCACTCTGAACTTGGTTCTCGTTCTTCCAGGGTCCCTTGGGGATAAGGATGGCAAAGAAAGCTATCAATGATGGGACAGAGGTCGCTGACATGTCCCCGGCGCTGGCTATCGAAGGGGAGTGCTACGAGCAGCTGCTGCACACGCAGGATCGCCTTGAGGCCCTGGCTGCATTTGCCGAGAAGAGGAAGCCTGTGTACACAGGAAAGTAGTATTAGAAGATTCTCAAAAAAAAAGTTATTAGAAACGATGATAATCGTCCTGAGAGTCTGCTACAACTACAAGGATTGACTTGAGCGAGCCGGCGTGTTTAAGGAAGGGATGGATGTGCACTGGGCCTTGGAATTGGTACGGAAGAGTGAAGAGGCCCAACAGCCAATGTTTAACCTGGTTGTTCAGCTTAGACAGGCTGTGGTGCATGGGCTACAAGGTTCGCGTCACGCTGTAGCCCGCGGCTGCGCCTGCGCGGTGGTTGGACTGGGTTGTTGTCACTTGTCAGCGTAGCGGTTCCTGCTAGTACGGAGTACGGCGCTGCTGCTCCGGTTTTCCGCAACGAGGGCAGCTGCAGCTTCGCCTCCGCCCGCCGGCGGCCGGCGTGCACGTGCTCCAGCTCATACTCACGGCCGGCCGTGGATCCTCCGGTCCCAACGACGTCTCATAGATTTGGGTCCAGGCGTTCAGCGCGGGCGCGGGGTGGGAGAGCTCAGGAGCTGCTCGGCGAGGACAATGCCCTGTTCGTTTCGCTGAACGCTGATTCTTGGTGTGCTGAAATTTGGCTTCCGTTCATTTGTGGTGAGACATCTTTGAAAAGTAGTAGTGCGGAAGAACGGAACGAATATTCTGAAAACTCGTGAATCGTGCCTGATCCAAAGATGCCCGTTGCGTCTTTCTCCCTCCCACTCTGCCCATCTCTACCTCTACCTGACGCCTGACGCGGCGACACATCGTCACTGCCCAATCAGTGTCCCAGTATTACCTACTACAGTCCAGCTCTCCCAACATGCTCGGCCTCCGGCGCCTCCTCGCTGTCTCCGGCCGCCACGCGCCGGAGGTCACCTCCGCCTCTGCGGCCTCCTCCCACAGCGCCGTCTTCTTTCGCGCCCTCCAAATCCTCGCCCAGCCGGGGCCCGTCCGCCTCCAGAAGCTCTCGGCTCCGGACACCGGTCTGTCTGTACTGACCCCCCCATCTCAACGAAATTTCGCATTTGCTTGTAGGGATTGTGTTTCCCAGCTGTGATTCGTTGGCTACAGGGATCGTGGAGCTGAGACTGGAGCGGCCGGAGGCCAAGAACGCCATAGGGAAGGAGATGCTCCAGGGGCTGCGGAGCGCGATCCAGGAGGTGGAGGCCGCCACGGCTGCAAACGTCGTCTTGGTGGCGAGCTCGGTGCCCAAGGTTTTCTGCGCGGGCGCCGATCTCAAGGTACCAGCTTCATTAGCTCTATTCTGGAAGTTTGATTTTGCTCATCACTACCCATTAGGATTCCTAGTTCGTGAGTTGTGTTGACACAGGGTATCTTTCAGTGGCAACAATTGCTTATTGCCAGTTTAGTTGCTATAGGTCTATAACACATACGCCTAGCTTCTTGTTTTCGTTAGACATATTATTGCAATTTGGATGTCTATAACACATATGCTGCCACGGACAGTGTTGAAGCTTCACGTAAATGTTAGAGGGGGCCATTAGTGCTAAAAGAGCTAGGTTAGCAATGCTTAAGCATGATTAAGTATAAAACTGCAAAGCAGTATGGGATTTTTTTTTGGGGGTGGGGGTGGGGGGGGGGGGGGGGGGGGGGGGGGAGGGGCTGACCCTTTTGGCCTCAGTGAAGCTCCGCCAGTGGACACGGATATTTTTGTGAGACTAATCTTGATTGCATTATTCCCCACACTTCCAAGTCATTGCTGATGGACTAGTTGCTCATATTATGTGCTGGGAGAATTCATTATCCTGGGAAGACAATTTGTGAAATATATGATCATTTTGATTTCAAAGAAAGAAAGAAATGATTGTAGGTGAAAAACTTTGGCTTGCTGAGTTTCTAGAGCACATAGAGGACTTTGGTATTCAAACGGTGAAACGGATATCAGAAAAAAAAAGTATAAAAAAAATTAGGAACATTTTTGCATATTTTTTATTGATAAATTGAGAAAAAAACAGAGTCAACAGGTCAGACTTATGCTCTATCAATAGGATGATTGGTGATGAACTCCAAAGTTAGCATAAATGTATTACATTTGGAGTAATTTAAGTGGCTATGGCTCTTTGTGCACTGTTTACAGTCTTTCTTTATGAAGTATTTTGTTTGATTTGCTATTCAAGTGCTGGCCATTTGTTTATATTTGACCTTTGTATATCAGTTATAAAACTAAACCATGTATCCGTTTTACAGAAAATGACGGATGCAATGATGTACTGCATGTCCTTTATGTTGACAGGAAAGGAGATTGATGGGCCCTACTGAAGTTCGGGACTTCGTTAATTCCTTAAGGTCTACATTTTCATCCTTTGAGGTTTGTTGCGAAGTAACAATATATTCTTCTATATCTATACAGTTGCTCTCAGATTTTTAGAAAATTAGGAAATCCATGGTGTTGAAAAGTGAAACTTTAGATAAAGCTACCCAGACCAATGTTCATGTCATATGCGTTCTCAATTGCATTTTAACTGACAGGTGTTGCATAAATCCTCCAATAGATGTAAATTTTTGTATCATGTTTAAGCAGGCACTGTCTATTCCTACAATTGCTGTTGTCGAAGGGGTTGCTTTCGGTGGTGGGTTAGAATTGGCTCTGTCATGTGATCTTCGCATATGTGGTAGTGATTTTAATCTGCATCAATCTTATGCTTATGGGAATAGATTTTTCTCATTTCTTTCACCAAATGAATCTTTTTTTTTTCTTGTCAAAATGATGCAAGGCGAGGATGCAAAATTCAGTTTGCCAGAGACTGGCCTTGCTATTATTCCAGGGTATGTCACCAAGTCTGTTCTTTACTTTGTAAGCTCTTTTTTTTTTACATGCTGTTGATGTTTTCTCTCAAATGAAGTTGGAACTGCAGTAGCCATGTGAATTTAATTATAGCTACAAGTCAAACCTGTTCCTGCTATACAATTTTTTGCCTTAATGCATGCATTCCACCCTTCATAACATTGTTAAAAATTTCAGCCTTGATTCTGATTTTCTTGAAACATAAAGGCTGTTGTATTGATCATTATACTTGAGTGGCATATCACAGTGAAATTACCTTGAGAATTATTTGGAGGTCCACTTTCAAATGATATTTTCAGCTCTTGACATCCATTTGATACAATATACAGTGCTGGAGGAACACAGCGCCTTCCTAGGATTGTTGGAAGGTCAAGAGCAAAGGAACTAATATTCACTGGTCGCAGATTTGATGCAGTGGAGGCTGTAACTATGGGTCAGTTTAACATCTTGAGATTTGCTTCCTGCTGTTATGACTTCTTATTCCTCAAGGACACCTTTTATCACTTCTTAGAAGGGTTATGTATGCTCACATGGCAGGAGTAGTAAACTACTGTGTTCCTGCCGGCGAGGCTTATCAAAAGGCTCTTGAACTTGCGCGGGAGATAAACCAGAAAGTAAGAAACCGCTGAACAGACTACATGCTTTATTTGGCAGAAGAATCAGCAAAGTTATTGCCATCTGAGAATTCCCAGCAGATACTTTCTTTGTCTGTGTTAGTTAATTTGCTTCAATTGATTCATGCTTGTCGCAAGATCACTGCCCCATCATTGTAAATATTATGAACTTGGTTCTATATTTCAGGGCCCGGTAGCGGTAAAAATGGCTAAGAAGGCCATCAATCAAGGGGCAGAGGTAGACATGCCCTCAGCATTGGCTGTTGAAGAAGAATGCTACGAGCAAATCTTGCACACTCAGGATCGTCTTGAAGGTCTAGCAGCATTTGCCGAGAAAAGAAAGCCTGTATATAAAGGGAAGTAGGGGATGGTCTCAGATTCATAATAGAAGGTCACATTAACATGCCACCCCAATAATATTGGCATGATTGCATGATATGTGCAAATTCATGTATTTCTCTGTAACTTTCAGAAAATAAAATGCATCTGGTCTGCTACCTACGTATTTTGAAGTGAATTGGACTTAAGATAGACAGATTAGACCAGATTCTCCTGGGCTGAATGCAGTCCATTTCCCCTACAAATGTGGATCACAATCTCATACTCTCTGATCACTACTGATCAAAACAAGCCATCCCGCTGTGAGATTGTCCAAATTAGCATCGAGCTAATGCTTAATAGTTTGTAGCATGAACATGGAGTTACCCAATAGGAATTGGAATTGCTGGCACCCGGAGGTCCGATGGGATAGGATTCCGTCGGACGGTACCGAACATGCAGCAGAACGGCCCATCTAAAACGCATCACACTCCCACTGTATCCCTACAGTCCTTCTCCGTCTGTCTCGTCCCACCCCGCACGCGTACCCCATCCCCGTCTGCCTTGCCCCGCCCCGCGCCCACCGCTCCTTCCCCCTGAACCTCTCCTCTCTCTCCGCACAGGCGGGACTCGGGAGTCGGGATGAGGACGAACACGTCCCGTCCGCAGAACCCCAGGCGCGCCGCATGCCCCATCCGCCGGCCCCTGGCTCGCCGCGCCCCTTCCCACGTGCCCCGGCTATGCCCAACTAACTCTCTAAACATACCTCTAAACACATGAAACACTTACAACATAAAACATTTGAATGCAATATACGTATGAAGCAGATGAAACATTTGAAACATACCCTTGCAACATGTGTGTGAAACATATGCAAACATCCATATAAAATCACTTGCAACTTGCAACATGAAAACACTAATTGCAACATAAGACTGAAACAGCTGAAACATTTTGAACATACTCTTACAACCTATGTGTGAAACATATGCAACATCTAAATAAAAACGCTTTCAACGTACGTCTAAAACAGATGAAACATTTTAAACAAACACTTGCAACATGCCTCTGAAAAACTTGCAACATGCCTCTGGAACACTTTGCAACATATACAACATCCCGATCTACTTTTACAACGTACCTTTAGAACCTGTAAAACACTTGAAACATACGCTTGCAACATGTCGGACGCGGGAGGTGGCAGAGCGAAGAGTACCACGGGATTGGTTGCCGCGAGCTTCTTCCATTGGGGGCACCAGGGCATGCGGAGCCTCGTGCGAGCGTGAAGTACGGCACAACCACGACACCCTCGCGGTCCCCAGCCACAGTAGGAGGTGACGAGGAGGACACCGACGCCGGCGTCGGCGCCGGCTCCGGCGATGAGGGCAGGGGTGGGCGGTAGGCGCGACTCCAGCGGCGCAACCTGGCGTTACTGAGGAGAGCAAGGGCCCCAGGGCAGAGGAAGCGGAGGTGGTCGCCGTTGGAGAAGCCGAGCGGCGGGTGAGTGGTAGGAAATGCCGCGACAGCTGTGCTTGTTCGAAATGCCGCAGACTTTTTTTTTTGAGAAACGGTGAAAGAATGAAGGTAAAGAGAATCAGCTTTATCGGACTAGTAGTGCACAGGCCCAGCTGCGTCCGGCCAGTCGGGCGCCTAGCATTTCCATACCCAATAAGCACAGCAGTCAATTTTGCACTTCTGAACGATGAACGAGCAAAAGAAATCGTTCTACTAACTTGTAAGTTTGTTGGACTTGTAAATATGTCCGTGCAGTGTAACGAAAGAAAAAAAGTATTAAACATTAATGAAAAACGAAGATGGGTTCTATAAAATTTTAATGTTATATGTATTTTATGATAACCATGGCATCATCGCATGTGTTAATATTGGTAATAATGTGACAACGTCCTATTAATCTTGTATCAAAATAAAATATAACTGATAATTTTTATCTCCCGTTATAAGGCATAGAAATATTTTCTCATGAATGTAACGTAACTCTGATTTTCATACTATCCATGCATGTGTCGATGTAAATAAATATCGAGTCTCGTGGCTTTCTTTGAGGGTCTATCAAAATATGTAATTTTAAGGGTTAGTTGAATTCATGCCATTATAATTTTTGATGTTTGAAGAAACGTCATTACTGTTCGTCTATTTTGAAGTATGCCATTACAATTCTTCGTTTCCCACAAATATGCCACAGAATACGTATGGACACGGCCTGGGCCCAGCTGCAGGTATATACGAAGACGTATACTTCATCGCGGCCTCTCTCCCCTGTCACTGACACACGGGTCCCATATGTCATCTTCTTCCTCCCCCTCTCCTCATCTTCCCTTGCTGAGCGCGTCGATGGCGATGGCGAGCAGCAGCAACAGCACACGGCCGAGCAGCAGCAGCAGCACGCGCCCGAGCGAAGCTCGCGGCCTGGGCGGCTCGCGCCTAGCTGCCGGCGCCGCGCGCTCCTGCTCACGAGCCTGACCGCTCGTTGTAGCCGCTCGCGAGCCTGGCCTCCCGCGATGCCATAGCGGGAGGGAGCTCTGGCTAGGCCTCTCCTCGACGCCGGCAACCATGGCCCGCGGCCACTCACGCCTCTCCACCAGTGCCGCTCCCGCTCGCAAGCTCTGACACCCGCTGCAGTAGCTCTCCTTCGCGCTCACGAGCCCGCCCTCCCGCACCGACGCCATGGCCCGCGGGAGCTCCGGCCAGGCCTCTCCCAGACACCGGCAGACATGGCCCGCACCCGCTCGCGCCTCGCCCCCGGCGCCCCCGCTCCCGCTCACGCGCTCGAACGCCCGCTGCAGCAGCTCGCCCTCACGCTCGCGAGCCCGGGCGCGTGCTCCGTGCGCCGCCCAGTTCGCCCGCTCCGCGCCGGCCGTGAGCTCCGTGCTCCGCGTCCTCCGCACGCCGCCCAGGCCACGAGCTCCGCTCACCCGCGTGCTGTTGCTGCTCGGCCGCGTGCTGCTGCTGCTTCTCGCCATCGCCATCGACATGCTCAGCAAGGAAAGATGAGGAAGAAGAAGATGACATGTGGGGCCTACGTGTCAGTGACATGGGAGAGAGGCTGCGATGAAGTATACGTCTTCGTATACGCCTGCAGCTGGGCCCAGGTCGTGTCCATACGTATTATGCGGCATATTTGTAGGAAACGAAAAATTATAATGGCATGCTTCTAAATAGACGAATAGTAATGACGTTTCTCCAAACATTGAAAATTATAATAGCATGAATCCAGATAACCCTAATTTTAATTCCTATTTAAAGCTGTCAAAGAGTTAGTTTCCATCGTGTCAAGTATGGTCTGTTGATGATTTTCATATGGCAGCTCTAGTTGAGAATTGCAAGGATATATGCGTACAATTTAGAGATACATGTATTTAGATTAGATTGGTTAATAAACTGGTTAAGGTTTCAGTTAATAAAAAAAAGATTATTCCTAATTAAAACTACGTCACCAACTTAGTAATACAAATATTTATTTATTACGAAAAGGCCGAGGGGGCAAAAATACATATAATATTATATTTACCCAAGGGGACGACGTGCTGCGAGCCGTTTATTCTCGTAGTTGTTCATGGAGCTGACGGACGAGATCGTACGTACCGGTGGCAATGGTGAACCAGATGAGCATGTTCCACGGGACGACGGCGCGCAGGTGGAAGCCCCCCCCGGGTACGTGGTCACGTTCCTCAACAAGTGGCGGCAAGCACATATACCTGGCCATGCAGCCCGGCCCGAAGCCCGGCCTTTTGGCCCGACACGAGCACGGCCCGACACGGAGGCTGGCGGGCCCGGGCTGGCCCGGCCCGGAGGGGCAGGCCGTGCCTGGGCCTTACCCCAGGCACGTGGGCCGGCACGGCACAGCCCGCTACAGAGCGCGCGGCCCGGTGATGGCCGGCAAGCCGGCCTGCTAAGAGCCCCGGGCGTAGTGTCGGCCTGCTCCCGTCTCGTAGCCGGCCCGCCCCCACCCCCCTAACCCTAACACGGTAATACCCTTCCCATCCCCCGCGCATCCCCCTCCCGGCGTCCCCACGCGGCCACGCCGCAGCTCCTCCTCTCTTTGCGATTCGCGACGCGCCCAGCTCCCCCTCCCTCCCCGCTCCCCACTCGCGGCATCGCTCTTCTCCCTTGCTCCCTCTCTTCATTCGCCGGCCAAGTGTGGGCGCGTGGCAGCGGGCACCGCGTGCTCCACCCCCGGCCACGCCGCCGCCTCCCCCATCCCCATGCCGCCGCCTCCAAAGCTCCACCTCCACCACGCGACGACGTCGAGTGCGGCGGTGGCCGCCGCCTCCACGGCCCCCGAGCGTCTGGCTCTGGCCACCTCCTCCGCGTCCCCCTGTAGCGGCTTGAAGTGGAGCGGCCTCGATCCGGCCTTCTACGCCTTCGATCCGGTCGCTACTTCGCCGGACTCGCCTCCTCCGCCAGCTACTTCGCCGGATCCGGCATCAAGTGACCCGGGGGAAGCTCGCCGGCGGCCGCCGCCACCTCCACTCCTCGCCTCCCCCTCCTCTCTATCGCATTTGGTGGGCCTCGGGTCGGCCCGACCTGCTAAAAAAGCCGGGCTCATCGGGTCGGCCTGGCACGGAAATTGGCCCGACAGGCCGTGCCTGGGCTGTCGGCCAAGCACGATGGACTGGTGCGGCACGGCCCGGTGGCCCGATGGGCCCTTTCCGTGCCGTGCCCTATCGGGCCGTGCCTAGCACGGCCCCGTGCCGGACCGGCCCGTTGGCCATCTATACAAGCACATAATTTAATCCTACGTATTCCTCACGCTGGGCGGCACCTTGAAGACGTTCTTCCACCCGCGCTCCTGCCGCGGCACGAATACGAATTGATTCTGGACGCGTACATACATTGGGAATATATGTACGTTAATTGGGCACCTATACACGTGTGGCACATATATGTCTTAAAAAAACTCATATTTGAGATTGAATATGAGTCTTACATCTTACATGTAAGATTATGGATGACGGATAACTCATATAGCACGACGTGTAGATCAAACGGCTGTTATAGAGGAAGAGTAAAATCACGCGACGAAGGGCTCATATAGTACAACGTATAGATTATTACAGTGGAAGAGCCTTTTTATAGTGTGAGCGATGACGATGACCATGATACGATAACTCTAAGTCTAAACGAAGCTATGCAGCAATGAACAACAGCCCACGGGCTGTTGTCCGACCCAGGTAGGCTTCCAGCCCGTGCGCCGCTTAGCCGCATGGGCGTGCGCGTGTCCGCGTGTGGCGTACGCCACATTGCGTCGGGCATTTTACATTTTTACCATTATTAAGATCGCCCCTCCCTCGATTGTCATCTTTACGATGCCGCTTATATATTTACCATCTTTAAAAATCGTGCGTCTTCCTTTTGCCACATTTGCTCGTCTGGCACGCCACGGCGACACGACACGGTGGCGTCCAGTCAGCAGGGCAATGCGAAAAGACCAGCATGCCCCTGCCTATCTGCTGAAGAAGAGAAACATGTTTTGCAATGAATTTGTCATGGCCTTTTTGTTTGAATGAATCATCAGTTGTAATTGGCAAACCATTATTATGACATGCAAAAAAAAAATTATCCAAGCATAATAAGAGAAGCACATTCTGGAGGCACATTCTGGTCCTTAAAAAACGAGATTCACATTGTAGCTATCTAAAAATAAGAGAGGCACATCATGTCCATGCAAAATAATAGAAGCACATCAGCTTTAGGAAATTAAGGTCACCACATAAAGTACTTGTTTGTGGCCATTGCGGATTACAAAGGAACCAAATAGGGGTAGTTTGTGGCCATACATATAGAGTTCTTGGCCATTGCCCATTACACAGAAGAGCACGCTGATAGCTATGCCCATTTCATTACAATAGAAGGCCATGCAAAATAATGGTTCTGGTCAATTACACATATTATGAAGAGTTCAGGCTCTTAACAAAATAAAAGCAATATTCCAGTTCATCTTCAGTCTCCACTTTTCTTTCATCCTTAGGTTTTCCTCACTTTCTTTGTCAACTGCTTCCTCCTAGGTGTCATTTTCTTCACAAGCTCAACTTGCAGTTCATCTTCTGGGAATAGGGTCCTATTCAAAACAAGAAAAGTCATAGATACAGTAGCATACATAGGGACATGAACTGCAAGTTGACTCAATAGCATACCTCATAGCTGTTTTAGTTTCTTGGACATGAACTTCTAAAGGCATCATATCCACGATATCTTTCTGTGCATGAATTGCAGATAACTCATTTCTTGTAGCTTCTATTTCTTCTCTAGCTGCTGCTTGTGCTGCTTCTCTTGCAGCCACAGCCTTTAGTTCAGCTTCCTCAGCCTCTCTCCTTGCCTTTGCTGTAGCTTCCCTTGCCATTGCTCTTCTGGTTCTTGGAGTGACTGCTTCATCACCAGCAGCACCTTTGTTTGCTTTCTTCCTCCCAACCTGGACATTACTCTTCTTGGTTCTTTTCCTGCAACAATTAAAAAATCAGTTAATAGCTATGACAATTAGTAAACAAATACAATACATGAGTTAAGAAATCACCTTTTCTTGGTTCCAGTGAGGGAACATTTCCAGCTACCACCCCTGTGACCATACTCTTTGCAGTTAGGGCACATGACTTGCCTAGTAGCTTTTCCACCTGTCTCCCTTGCTGATTTAATCCTATTCTTGCTGGTTCAACAGGCGGCGAGGGGTTTGCGTTTCCGTGACTCTGTGTGCTCTGCCGGCCTACTTGAGGCCTAATTCCCTAAACAATGGCCCGTTGAACCATGACCCCATGAACCCTAACCCTAAATGCCGTGGAATGTGGGTGCAAAGGGGCGACAGGGGGCACGTACCTTCGCTCCGTCGCGGTGGCCGCCGTGGCTTAGGGACGGCCGGAGGGGAGCAGGCGCGGCGGTGGCGGGCGAGCTGGGGAAGAAGAACGCGTCGGGCGTCGGCGTCGGATGCCCGCACGAGAAAATGGACGAGCGAGCGACTAGGCCGACCCGTTTCCTTCCCTTCAGCAAATAGCCAGGGGCAGGCAGGTCATTTCGCACCGCTCTGCTGACTGTGCGCCATCGTGTTAGGTCGCCGTGGCGTGTCAGATGAGCAATTGTGGCAAAAAGAAGACGCACGAATTTTAAAGATGGTAAATATGTAAGAGGAGCAATCATGGTAAAAATATAAAATGCCCCGTTGCGTCCGCGCCTTTTCCATTTCCACCCCGATCTCATTCTCTTCTGTCTTCTCCCCGCCCGCCTCAGTTTCTTTGCTAGTCGTCAGGCTCCGCCGCGCGCCGACAAGATGGGGAAGCGCTGGATCCCGCTGGAGGCCAACCCGGACGTCATGAACCAGGTGAGCTCGCGCGACCCCGCCCCCGCCTCCGCCTCCCCGGCGCTAGCTAGGGTTTCGTTTCCTTCTGTTTCGTGCCGCTCTCGCTAATTCCTGCCGCGGAGTGGGCTTGTGCAGTTCATATGGGGGCTGGGAGTCCCCGAGGGGGATGTGCAGTTCTGCGACGTCTACGGCCTGGACGACGAGCTGCTTGCCATGGTGCCCCAGCCCATTCTCGCCGTCCTCTTCCTCTACCCGCTCACCTCCCTGGTAAGTACTCGCTTTCATTTCCCCATTGGATGGTGTGATCAATGGCGTGCTTGGCTTTGCTTTTGGTTGTGTGATGCCAAAGCGGGGATTGATAGGTTCGTTGTCTTTTGCTGATCAGGACGAGGAGGAGAAAGAAGAATCAAGTGCCTCTACCACATTGACTGCAGGGGGCAAGGTGTGGTTGTATCATCCTGTTCTATTTTTCCTGTCCTATGATTGTAATTGTAATGTTTTCAACACAATGTCTTGGCCACTTTAGTGATGCTCTCCGTGCCCTGAAGTAGGATAGAGAAGGTTTAATTCGAATTGTGCTGAGAGATTTTGATTTGTGTTGTTAGAATTGTATGTTGATTATCTTGGTGAAATTTGTACATGTTACCAGTGTTGGTCCTCCAGTCCTTGAAACAGCTTTTGTGATTTAGTTTGGTATTCACTGCAATGTCATCTTGTGATTACACATATCCACTTGTGTTTATAGGTGATAGGTGCCCAGAAATTGGAAAAGAAAGTAATTGTAGCTGTTATCTAGGTAACCAGATATTGAATTGTACATTTTTTTCACTTGGTTATTTGTTGCTCTAAGCTCTATCCACGCTACCACACTGGTTTTGTTACTGGTTGAATCAAGTACAGTACTATGTGGAGGTGGTATATATTACTTAATGAGCCCTTCACGAACTGAGCCTTTATGCTGTTACTAAATGAAATACTCAATACTCAAGGAATACCTACAATTTTTAGATCATCAAGTAAATCTCCACTGACTGATTCTGCGTTGTGGTACCAGTACCTATAGAATTGCTACATAAAAACCTATCAAGATACATTCATTTTCTTTGGTTAATTTGCTGGATATGCACTAATTTTTCTGTGGCACATCACAGCTTTTCACTGGGAAAATACAATGTTAGATGCTCTATGTATCAATTTCGTAATACTATGAAGTATCAACTTCTTATGATATCCAGCTTTTGTTCTTACTTCACTTTTTGTAATACTCAATAAACTATCTGTTTCATTTTTCAAAGAACCAGTTTATTCACATCTGGCTCCCATTTTCTTATCATTCCATTTAATGGTATGAAAGCAAACAGATACATGTGCTTCTTCTTGTTTACTTTTTGAGTTTTGCATAATTTTCTGATGGACATCAATTCACATGTATATTTGTCTTCAATTTGAACAAATGTTAGTTTATTTGAATTTCCTTTTTACCTTGAGAATATTCCTGAGTCAATGTTGGATCTATATTTTTCTATCCCTGAATTTGTGTAGGAATTGAGCAAGAAGGTATACTTTACGAAGCAGACTGTTGGTAATGCTTGTGGAACAGTTGGTGTTATTCATGCAATAGGAAATGCAACATCTCAAATCAAGCTAGGTAACTTTGGAACTTCAGATTTGCATTGATCTAATGGTGTACTGTCTTACATTTTACAAGTTGCTGTTTTGAGTCACTATGAGTCTTAGAAGGCTGAACTTCTCCTGTTCTTGTGCCAATTCAGCTAGTTTGCTCGAATGTAATTAGTAACTAGTAGGCAATAGGCATTCAGGTCTATTTACCAACAGTTAGTACTATTTATGATATCAGTCTTCAGAGTGAATACTTTGCTTGGATTTATGAAACTTCATTGTGTCCTCTTGTCTCTGTCACTAGTCAAACTAAAAATAGTTTGACTTAATCACTTAATCAAGTGGGTTTAGCTTGAGACCTGAGGGCATGGTTACTGGCCAATCAGCATATTATGGAGAAAACTACAATGACACTCTATTCAGCTCCTTGTCTGTTTCGCCTTATGTTTCCATGATCTATTATCATAAATTGGAAAGTTTTCATATCCTGATCAGTTTTTTTTTCCGGCATAATATTATTGATGTATAGTTCATATTTTCATGAAGGTAAGTATTGACGAATTGTGACTTGCCCAGTAGCTATGCACACTTTTCTCTCTCTGTATGTTGTGAACTTTAATTTGTTTTTATTGAACATGCACCTTAAATGGAGTAGTTTGAATTTTAATTACATTTGACTTGCTTGTAGCATGACTTCATGGCCTCATGGGTACCTTTCATATTTGCAGTTGAGGGGTCCTATTTTGAGAAGTTCTATAAGCAAACAGCTGATATGGATCCAGTCCAGGTTAATATTCAAATATGTAACTTCATTTTTCCGTACTCGTCATGGTCAAATTTGTTTTGTTCTCATGTATGAAATATTTGCTGCCATCAGCGTGCTACCTTTCTCGAGGAAGATGATGAGATGGAGGATGCACATTCTGTTGCTGCATCTGCTGGTGACACAGATGTAAGCCCACCCAAGCAGTTTCTTCTGATATGTATATTATTTGAGTTCAGTGTTAAATTTTATTCACTGGAGTATGAAATCAGTTTTGCCTCTTGACATTATTGTTGTTTCAACTCTTTTTGTTAAATGTTGCTGACAGAGTATCATTTATAAGAGCCATAGTTGGTACTTGGTAGTTTCTTCCATTTGCTAGTTCAGGTGGTAACCTGCAGGGCACTCAAATAATATGCTCCTTGAAGCAATGTTCAATAAAACTAAAAGCTCAGTGCAATAATGGTAGATAAATAATTAAATGTCCTTGATAATAGTAGTCCTCTATTCCTCTCTAAATTTTGTTGTCTTTTGTCATCTTAAAATTGTCTTGCTTTCATGTGCAGGCTAATGTTGATGTTAATGAACATTTTGTATGTTTCTCCTGTGTTGATGGTAGGTGGTGCCAGTATTGCCCCAGTAAAATAGTTCATCTTACAGTTTGTAGCGCACATCTATTTATTTATTAGTAAGCTTCTGATATATATTTTTTTCCTTGGCATGCATCAGGTGAACTTTATGAGCTTGATGGACGAAAATCACAACCCACATCCCATGGCCCTTCATCACCTGAAACCTTGTTGCAGGTGCAATATTTCCTTCACTTTTGCTTGCTTCTTGTCTTCAACCTTTTGGTTTAAGAAATATGCAGATTTCTGCGACTTGTCATGTGGGTTGTTTCTTTACCATATAGTTTGGTGCTTTTGTACCTTATGTGAATAAAAGTTTATGAGTAAAATGCACTGCTGGTCCTGGAACTTGGTTTGGTGCCATCCAGGTTCCCAAGCTTCCAAAACGCACATCCAAGTCTCTAAAGTTACTAATCGTGTTGTGTGAGGTCCAAATTACTATAACTTGAATTAATCCGCCTGCATGTCATGCTGATTGCATGATGAGTTGACATAACCGACATCGGGGTCTATAAGCTGGTCTTATCTCCTTCTCACCTATCGGCATGTGGGCCCCATGTCTGTCATTTCATTGTGCCATCAACGTGTGACGTAGATGTATTAACTCAAGTTATGGTGATTTAGACCTCAAGTGAGTAAGTGACATAATTAGTAGGTTTAGAGCATCTCCACCAGTCTCCCAATAATCTATCCCCAATATGTATGTTGCCTAGTATTATTTTTGTGAATATTGGGGGAGTTGCTATAGCAGTACTCCAATATATCTCCCCCAATACCAATATGAAAGTTGGTTCCCGTAGATATGTATGGGAAAAGATGGCTGAAAAGTGAAAGTTAGGGTGGGCCCTATGCTATTGGGGAGATGCAACTTCCCTTTGTTTGAGGGCAGACAATGGAAATATTGGTGGCCACCAAAAAAAGTGAGGTATTGTGGAACTGTTTAATAGGGATAGGGAAGGTATTTGGGGGGACTGTTGGAGCAAGAGAAAAACATAGTTACTTCCAATATGATAGTTCTATTTTATGGGGATATGGGAAGGTATTAGGGACTGCTAGAGATGCTGGCCTGGATGTGCATTTTAGCAGCCTGTTCGTTTCGTCGTAAGCGATCGTGGATTATTTACTGCTGGCTGGTTTGGCTGGTTTGATGTGAGAGAAAAATACTGTTCCAGCTTATAATCCACGATCGTATAAGCCCAGCCGAGTTCTATGAACAAAGGTGCATCTTATGAATAAAACCGAAGGGTTTAGTGCTATTGTTCCTTTTATGAATAAACTTTATAAATATGGAGATGTGCATGCTAATGTGTATTTGCATTTAGCTTTGTGCATTCTTTGTTTTGCCTAATGCAACATGTGTAATTGTTTATGTACCGATGTACCTTTAATTTGTTTTCCTTTTTTTGTTCTATCATAGAAGAGCGATCTGATTGTGTGCTTTAAATCTGTCCACAGGATGCTGCAAAAGTCATCAAAGCTAGAATTGCAGAGAACCCTAACTCGATGAACTTCAACGTCATGGCTCTTTCAAAGAAGTGAAGTATACTGTGATGGATGGGTTTTCTTTGGCAGGATACGGGCCCCTTTTCCTTACACTTCTGCTGTGCACTGCACCGAGTGGGAGGCTTGCATAGGGGAAACAAATATAGGAAAAAGCTTTATATGACCTGAGATGTTTGGTTGATGACTCGATGTATTCCCGTGCCTTCTTGATGCAGAGAAATGGTTTTACACGATTTCACCTTTTTCCGGAGATTAGTTATCAAATGGAGACTTGCATAGGACGAGTTTCTCTTTGTTGTATCTGAACCATTGCAGCGTCCTCCGCAAATCGATTCCATAATAAAGCTAGCATTTCTATGTTTTCCGTGCAAATGCATGTAGTTTTCTGCAGAATGTGACTCATATTAAACGGAATTGATAACCCCTGGCAAACCAATGGAAACGTTGGGCGGGGGGATTGCATGCATTTACAAAGGGTAACAACACAGCCAAAAACACTACGATAATGTGCCTTATTCGTATTTCTATGTTCTCTCTTTGTGTTCTGTATTGTATGTATATATATAGGTGCTGAAAACATGAAAAACAAAAATGCAAACGCAAAAAAGAATGAGCGGGTATTAGCTACTACTACTATTACTGCATGTTGGTGTTCTGCTGTGGAGCCCTGCACGCGGCGTCCAGCGAATTCGCAAGCGACGCCGAGAACGCGGACATCGACTGGAACACGGCCGGCAGCTTCCCCTGCACGCCGGTGACCGTGGCCGTCCTCGTGGCGTCGATGGCCTTGGCATGCCTCCGCATCTCGTCCTCCACCATCTTCCGGCAAGCCGCGATCTCGTCCCTGCGCTGCGCCACCTCGTTACCCGCGTCGCGCGCCTGCATGTGGTCCCTCCACGCGGGCCTCCCCCAGTGCCACATCGACGTGACCCCGGGCAGGTACGAGTCGTAGTAGCTCTTCTCGACCTGCCGCAGCATCCGGGACTTGCGGTCCAGCTCCCGGGAGTACTGCCTCACGCGCCGCGCCACCCGCAGCTCGTCGCCCTGGAGCGCGTGGATCCCGCGGACCGCGCCCGCGAAGCTCTTGATCGCCTTGAGCACGTCCACGCAGTGCACGCGGTCGAGCACCTTCCCCCACCGGTCGACGAACGCGGCGAGCTCCGCCGCCACGGGGGAGCCCACCGCCTCGGCGGCGCCGCTGACCGGCGTCAGCGTCAGCTTGAGCCAGCCGCCGATGGCGTGGACGTAGTCGCGCTGGTGCTTCGCCACGTGCGCCATGGCCGCGGACCAGGCGTTCATGGCGGCCTCGAGCGCCCGCGTGGCCTGGTGGTGGATCTCGGTCGTGGGGTCCATGGACGTGCGGCTGCTCAGCCCGCGCAGCTGTTGCGCGAACAGGCTCTGCGCCTCGTGGTGCTGCCGCATCGCCCGCCACATGTCGAGCGTGGCGTGGCAGAGCTCCAGGAGCTGGCGCGCGAGGTGGGTGTCGCGGAGCTGGGCGATTGCGGACGAGGTCGCGTCCACGGACTCGGAGGCGGTCTCGAGCTGCGCGCGCGCCCTGTCCCACGCCGCCTTGAGCTTCTGGATGTCCACGTCGATCTTCCGGCTGTACTCCTGGTCCCGCAGCTCGGCGAGCTTCTTGTCGTGCCTTATTTGCAGTTTCTCCCTGCCCTGCATGGTAATGGTATGGTAAACGTAAACATCACGTCGTCCCAGTGGTAAGACAAGCTATATATATCATCGTGGCTGCTTTAGCCTGTTCGTTTGGCTGGCTTGTCGTAAACGATCGTAAATTTCCACCTAAAACAGTATTTTTCTCTCCCACAAACCAGTCAGCAGTACTTCTTCACGAACCAGCAACGATACGAACCAGCCAACCGAACGGGCTGTTAGCAATTGACAACAACAATGCAGGAAGCAATTGTGTTTTTTATTATTGGATCACCTTGACATCCTTGTAGAGCTTCTTCTCCCATGCGAGGAGCTGCTGCAAGGTGGCGCTGTGCCTCTGCCGGCTGCTCATGCTGTCGATGCGGTCGAGCGCTGGCGCCGAAAGGCAGCAGAGCGCGCCCAAGAAGCTGTGTGAGCCACCTGCAAGCAAATTCAGGTGGCCAGTCAGTGACACGACTCACCACACACGTCTTCTCATCCCATTGGCCAGTCAGTGACTGAGTCTGTACTGTGACGCGGCGGCTTACCCTTGAACTCGGTGGTACTGGCCTCAAGCAGGCTCGACACCGTGTCGCCGGCGACGCTGGCCTTGAGGAAGTACTCCTCCAGCCCCGCCGCGACCTCCGCGAGGCTACGGTGCCTCACGACCATCCTCAGCTCCTCCTCGGCACCATCAACGCCGACGCCTTCGGTCCGCGTAGGCGCTGCCGCCACGCCAACGCCAGCAGAAACGCCGCTGCCCCCGTCCTGCTGCCGCGCCTCGCCCTGTGGCTGTGGCTGCTCCATGGCGCGGAGCAGCGGCGGCGGCGAGGAGGGGACGACGACGGGGCGGTGCGCGATCACCGCGGGCGGGGTGTGGTCGGACACCGGGAGCGGCTCGCCGACCGCGAAGCGCGTGAGCGCGGACGCGACGACGCCGAGCGACCGGAGGTACGCCGCGTGCGACGCCGCCAGGTGCCGCCGCAGGCGCACGGCCTCCCGCATGAGCCGCCGCCGCTCCCGGCACCGCTTCGTGTGCTCCCGCGCCGCCGCGCGCGCCGCGTCCGCTTCCCGCGACGAGGCGGCTCCCATTCTTGCTTCGAGGCTAAGCTGCAACTGCAAGCTAGCTAGCGTATGTACGGTCGCCGCTGGAGCTGGAGGCGACTACGCTGCCGATGTGGGATAGATTATGCGAGGCGATCAGGCGAGCAGTGGAGAGAAGCTGCGCGCCGAGCAGGTTTAGGAGGGTTTAGCAATCGAGGGAGTGTACTTATCGGCGTCGATCATCTTGATGGCGCGTTGGTTACGAACACGCACCGAACAGGGTAGTGGAAAGGAGGAAATGGAAGAGGAGAAAGGCGATCGACGGTATCAGGGAAGACGGGAAGGTGGTGGGAAAAGGAGGAGCATCATCGCGCCTGTTCAGATGGAGCTTACGCGTATCAAATGCGTGGTGTGTTTTTTTTTTAAAAAAAAATCAGGTTTCGGTGGGTGCACCAGACAGAATCCCAAAGCCATCCACGTACCTCTGCTGCTTTGCTGATTGATTACCAGCTAACTCCAGCTGAGTACCTAGTGTACAACTGCCTGTTGCTATTGTAAGCTGACTCGTGTCAGTACAAGCCGACACTCTGTGCATATGAGAAAACTAAAAGCTGTATGATCTAACATTGTGAACAGGTCATCATCCTCAAAGTATGTATGTCGAATTGATCAACAGTTCAACACTGCTATGGGCTATGGCCTTTGGGTGAAGGCCTAAGGCGCGTGCATCAGCTGAATTGAACCGTGACGATTGCTCCATGCGACCATGCACAGGTGCCCTCGTCTTACGGCCTGTTCGGCAGGGCGTAAACGATCGTGGATTATTTATTGTTGGCTGGTTTGGTGTGAGAGAAAAATACAATTCTAGCTTATAATTCACGATCGTATACGAGCGAGCGAACATGCTGTTACTTTGAACTGAATATATGCCGATGGTGCACGTGTTAGCCAGAGTTCAAGGTTCTTCGCGCCGGTGGTTCTAGCACTCCACGAGGAGTCCAAATTCTCGTTGCACACGGTAGACATCCAATTGAACACAAGCACAAAAGGTAGTCATCATCATCATCCTAATCCAAACGACGACTCAAGCATGTCTCTACGTGGGCCTTTTCCTTAATTCCTTGCACACGTTAAAAAAACTCGAATCGTGTGCTGTCGGCTCGAAAGCGAGGAGCCAGGATGAGAGGATCTCGCACGAAGGATCCTAATGTATACTGATTCCTTTGAACAACAGGGGATTTAAATATTCATGGTTAAGGATAAGCGCAATGTTCGTTTGAGCTTGACTTATAAACCGTACTTTTTCAGCCAATAAATAATATTTTTTTACCCTAAATTAAACAGCATTTACAGCGATGGTTTATCGACCAGACAAGTCCAAACCAACGGGGGAAGGAAACCGAGGATGAGCCATACTAGTACCATATACTAGCTTATCGGTAGAGCCCTCTAGAGCCATCGTGTCATCTCCCACTGTTTCCCCTGTTCCCCCGCTTTGCTTCCGCGCTCAGTGCGCCTGCTCTTGCGAGGGCCCCCCACCCTTTTTACCAAAGCCGTATGAATGAATGGTTCATGACTGATTGGTCGTCTACGTACGAACAGCGGCTCCGAAAGCGCATTTCGGTGCATGCAGTCTGTGGTTTGGGGATGACGATGGAGGAGGAGAGAGATCTATCGCGAAGTGATGGAAAGGTTAGTAAGCTTGAAAGGTTAGAGCGTCTGGTAATAAGGCGGTTGGTGTTTACTGAGACACGAAGCAAAATTTACAGATCCGCCGATGGGCTTTACAGTTTGACAGCATGAAAGCTGACGAATGAAGTCCTGAACGGTGGTGGCCAAGTGGAAGGAATTTTGTTCAGCACAGCTGAGCACGACGGAACACTGACAGCGCCGGTCCTATAATCTTGAGGGCCTCCGACGAACTCACTGTGACGGCCCCTCCAGATCATAAATTTTTAAAATATATAGGCTAATTTTACTTATATAGGGAAAGTAAATCCAATAATATATTTTTAATTTAATATGTCTGATAATTATCAAACAACGTAGACTAAAAGAGCAATATATTTGAACTAATATGATTACCTTAAAGAAGAATAGAACTCCATCATATCCACTGCTTCTTATAAAAAGATACTTGTTCGGGCATTTCTTAATGCAAAATCATCAAGGACGGTATCGAGATCAATAGTATCTAAGATATCCTTCTCGATGGTGCACATAGCCAAGCCATTTAACATTTCTTGTGACATAGTTGATCTCAAATAGTTCTTCAACAACTTCAATTTTGAGAAACTTCTTTCTGCCGAAGCTACAGTCACAAGTACAGTTAAAAGAATTCGATAGGCAACTGAAATATTTTGATAGCAATCTGCATCCATATAAAAAAATAGAATCTCTGGCGCCGACATCAAAGAATCTGGCAAAGTCACTTGCAACACCTTTAATTCTAGGAAAAAAATCATTGATCTCAACATCAGATGAGTTATCATGAGAAAAATTTTCCACAAAAATCTTGCAGCGCAACCAAAGATCAGCTTCATCCAAGAATTTTAAATTTTCTGAGTTGAACAAGAACCAAAAAACATTATCAAATGCTGTCATCTGCTCAAATCTACTAGTCAATGAAGCAATTGCAGAATCAATCATAACTAGGAAGTACTCTTTTCTAAAAGAGTCCACAACAGACTGTTGTATTTCCTCGTCTTGGTCATCTTGTTCATCAAAATATTTCTTTCTCTTTCGTTGACGTTTTATAGGAAATATTGGCTCTATATCCAATTCAGATGCAATGTTTTTTGCTGTATTCATACTAGAAGTGAAACCTTCATCTTTATACTTCTTAAAATATGATATGACACCTTCAATGTGTTTGAGAGTAGCGTCTATACTCACAATTTTAGATTGCAACTTCTTGCTAACCTTATTTATAGAGAATAAAATATCGTGCTAGATAACCAAACAAACTATAAATTCAAAATTCTCAAGTGCACTCACCAAAGATTGACATTGACTAACTGCCATTGGGTCATCAATTGAAGCCTTCTCTAGCGTTATTAAAGCTGATCTTATTTGAGGAGTTTGGAATCTGATAGCTTGAACACTTTTTATTCGGCTTTCCCAGCGAGTATTAGACCATGACTTAACTGTCAATCCTGGGACATTGTCAACCAAAATCTTTCACCTTTTGGTAGATTTTGCAAACAGGGTATATATACGCTGGATAATGCCAAAAAAAGAAATAGCTTGCCTGCAAGATTTCAAATATCACAAATAGTAAGATCCCAAATAATGGCATATTATATGAAAACAATATATAACATATAAAAGAAATAATAGTTTACCTGCAAGATTTTCCCATATCACAAAGAGTAAGATTCAGACTATGACATGCACACGGTATATATAGTGCTCTTGGATTAATTTCAAGCAAGCACGTCTGAACACCTTGGTGTTTTCCCTTCATATTTGAACCATTATCATACCCTTGACTCCTCACATCATCAATATTCAAACCAAGAGAGGCCAATGCACTCTTTAATTCATTAAAAAGATCCAATCCTGATGTGTCATCAACCTTTAAAAACTCTAGGAAGAACTCCTCTACCCTTGGAACATTCCTCGATATATTCACACACCTAATAATTAGAGTCATTTGTTCTTCATGACTCACATCTGGAGTACAATCTAAAATCACAGAAAAATACTTAGCATCCTTAATGATCTTTAATATAGTTGTTTTACACAATCTGCAAGAAGAGAAATTATCTCATTCTGAATTTTATGCCCAAGGTAATGATGATGAATCTCACTATTTTGAATCCGCCTAATATGGTCTTGCATTACAGGATCAAATTCACCCATCATTTCAACTATGCCCAAAAAGTTACCATTGTTAGCTTGATATAGTTTCTCATTTTGCCCTCGAAAAGCCAAATTATGTTTAGCAAGAAACTTGACAGCAGAAACGATTCTTACTAAAACTTGTCTCCAACGCTCTCTCTCCTTTGCAATTTCTCGCTGCAAATCATCATCAATTGTTTTATTTTTGCTCAACCTCAGCCTAAGTTCATTCCAAGTATTCATGTTTCTTATATGCTCAACACTATTCTCATGTTCCTTGAGTCTTAAACTAAGATGTTTCCAGTCCCTCAATCCATCGTGTGTTACCAAACTTTTGTTCTGATCTGATTTGAACAATTTGCAGCAAAAACAAAAAACTTTGTCCACATGTTTAGAGTAAACCAACCATTTTTTATCAACCACCTCACCATTGCTTAACTTTCTGGAGTAGTAAGCATATGAAAAATGTCTATTGTGAGCATCTACAAGGAACTCAAGATTCAATTCTCTCACCGGTCCTTTTTCAATCAAAATATCTCTACCCTTATTATCAAGATTCTCCCAAGTTCTGGGATCAAAGACATCATGAATAGAAGGTTGCACATCATCAATTGAATTTTTAGGTTGAGAGGAAGGTTGTAAATTTTCATTCTCTATAGCATCAACTTGTTCACTTAAATTATCATTAACTTGTTGTTGCTCTTCTTCTTGATTATCAGGTGCATCTATAGGGTTGTCATCATGCACAACACTACTTGAAACTGAAAAAAAACTTATCTAAAGCACCTTGTTGTAACTGAACAAACTGTTCTTCTTGTCTTTTCCGTTTTCTTTTCGCAGACCCTGACAAATGTTTCTTAGGTAACCTTCTAAAATTCTTACACCTGACCTAAATTACAAGAAAAACATAACTATATAAGTACAAAGTACTAGACAAAATTTAAACAAGGAAAAAACCCTAGGGCCTAGACAATTTAGACATGAACTGATTCAAAACCAAGATTCACAAATCATAAAAGGGCAGAAGGCAATAACCAAGATAAATCTTTAGATGTCGTCGACTCATCGTCCTCGTCGAGCCCTGCCTCGGGCCCTCGGCTGCCTTGTGATCGCTCGATCGGCGCTACGTCTCGCCGTTTGCGGAAGTCTGTGCGGGGCTGCGTCTCGATCGGCGCTGCGTCTCACCGTTTGCGGATTGTCGTGCTCGTGCGGAAGTCTGAGCGGCTGGATCGGCGCCTCGGCGGAAGTCTGCGACTGCGTGGTGATCACAAAAGGGTAGAAAGACAAAGATGTCGACGGCGACGGGCTCCTGGCCTCCTGCTGAAAAGAAACACTGAAAACTGAAAAGAGGCCGAGTGGCCGACGGGCTTCTGCCTCCTGGCCTTTGATTCCCTGCGCCGGCGCTGATGGGCTGCTGGCCTTCTGGCTACTCTGCTGCATTAATCTAAAATCTAATGGACTTATAAACTTGGGGTATGGGGTCTTCTATACTTGGCCTTGGGCCCCCGGCCATCGCACCTCCCGCGCCCCTACTTACGGTTTATGTGCACTGATCTCTATGGGCTTTGAATTGAGGCCCATGAGCGCATGGATACGTCCATGATGGCCCGGGAAACAGCGAAGGAGAAATTCCTAACAGCCAACGGCCGCACCAGGCAGTGAGGCAGGGACGCAGGTAGCTAGGCAGCCCGACCCTAGTGACAGCATTGGACGCGGGCCGTGCTGCTCCTAGAGCCCTAGGAAAGGCTTCTGCCACGACGGCGGCGGCCTGGTTGCAGCAACTTTCGACGTGTTTTGTTTGCCCTCCTTTCTGACGGGACGGACACTCGCGGAGTCGTGGTCGCCGGAGCGCCACCGTGCGTTACCCTCCTTTACGCGGGCAACCACGTTCTGCGTCAAGAGAGCGTCAACAAGCTGACTCGGCGGCCTACCCTGCTTTTGCACGGGCTGATTCGGAGGCTGCTTGTGCTCGATCTTAATGCCGTGCCCACATCCATCGCCGTCACGTTGAATCAGCAGTGAGACCAGGGCAATGAGGTTCGAGACCGGGGCAACGAGGCTTACCTGCTGGAGAGCTGAAGCTGAAAAGATCATGCCGACCGTCTCTTTGCTTCGGAAGAGGGGCGAGGGCACGGGACTGGATCACTTCATGCGCTTATCTGATGGCAATGGCATGCCCTTGCCGTTGTCAGGTGTCGGCTATTCGTCTGCAGTATGCGATGCGGAGAGCAGCGCTATACATGTCTCGATTTTCGGCTACGCTTGTACTCCTCTGTTCAGAAAAGAATGCGCTACGAGTTATGTGCCAACAAAAATGGTTTATATTTGACCAAATTTCTAATGAATACTATTTACATTTATCTATAAGTGATCGAACTTACTAGGATACTAAACAATGACACTGTGCTAGAATTGCATCCTTTGTGAACTTAGGAGTACTATTGCAAGCGCTATTTTGAATACGAGAATAGCATTGCAAGGCCGACTGTTTCATCTGAGATTCGGGTACTTTTTCTGTTCATTTATTTTCAGTGTTAATATGTGCTCACACAATAAGGCCCCGTTTAGATCCAAAAAAATTTGGATTTTGGCAACTGTAGCACTTTCGTTTTTATTTGGCAATTAGTGTCTAATTATGGACTAAATAGGTTCGAAAGTTTCGTCTCGCGATTTCTCACCCAACTGTGCAATTAGTTTTTTTTTCGTCTACATTTAGTACTCCATACATGCGCCGCAAGATTCGATGTGACGGGTACTGTACAAAAAAATTTGGGTTTTAGGAGACATCTAAACGGGGCCTAAATAAATGTGCTAGTCGGCAAATGGGAACATCGGCTGTCTTCAGTTCGGCTACATCTTCCATTGCACGCAAGCCCTGTTCCTACGGGCTTTTGAAACCTTTGACGCTCCGGAAATTGAAGGCCAGCTGTTAAGCACAAAACAGCCTCATTTTCAGTGGAACCGTGACCCCCTACCATCATGGATAAGCACGAGGTCCTTATTCAAATCAATTCGCTTCCTCATTGGCTAGGATATTAACATTCCAGCCGGAATTAAAAAAAGGATAACTAGGCCTGTTTTGTGTTGTGCCCAACCAATGCTGCACCGAGCCACCAGCCCATCAGCATCGCACCATGACCATTCAATTTGCCAAAGCAACGGTGGTGGATCGATTAGTTTAGCCCTCGTTTAGTTCCAGAAATTTGGATTCTGGGGCTACTGTAGCACGTTCGTTTTTATTTAGTAAATAGTGTTCAAACATGGACTAATTAGACTCAAAACGTTCGTCTCGCAATTTCCCACCAAACTGTGCAATTAGTTTTTCTTTTCATCTACATTTAATGCTCTATGCACGGGCCGTAAACATTCGATGTGATAGGTACTGTAGCAACTTTTTGAAAATTAGGGTGGAACTAAACAAGGGCTTATTTTGGCTAATGCGCGCTGGTCTCGCACGTCACGTGCCGGCTTTTCTGCTCCGTTTCCAGCGGCGCCTCTGAATTCTGAAATCGGAATACGGCTGCTCTCCTGCTCGTCTGGTTGGTTTTGAAATGCAGGTCTCTGTCTGTTGACCATGTCTTCAGTTTGACAGCAGTTTCCTCCCTCTCGTCTCATGTGCCCATTCTATCGCTAATGGTAAATATAAAAGATTAATTATTCTTTGTAAAGTATATTGTATATATCTGAGTACCAACAATTAGTGTGCGTTGGGTTACTAAACAAAAATTTAATGAGGAAACGTCCAATGAAAAGGTAGTGTTAGACTCTGCATCAGGATCAAGCCAACAGCAGCGTGCACGTTCCAATTAGACAATGAACTAGAATCTGATGATTTCAAAGGAACCACTTTGAACACCAAAGAACAAAGAATTATATCCATTCTAGAAATGCTGATGCAAGTTTGCACCAGGACCACCAGCCTCTCACGGAGAAGCTTCCGATTTCATCTCATCCGAATTCAATGCAATGACGCCACAAACAGGTTCTACACCACACTAGCGACCATGGAGGAACAAATTCCGTGCGAACCAGGAACATCCTGATGACGATGCCCTCGACCTCATCCCACGCATTTCTTGGTGCAGTGTGTGTGCTTGACGCGCATCTTGTTGCTCTGTTCTTGACTTCTTGCACTGAGCTGAATCCATCAACCACACCCCATTGATACAGCAATAGTTAGCTCACTAGCTGCTGGACCGGGCCGGCGGCGAACCACGGATGGGCCGGGAGGGTTAGCTGGACGGGAGCCTGCGCCGGCGCCGGCGGGGGTGGGACAAGGGCCATGGCCATGGTCGCGGCAGCGGCCTCGCCTCTCTTCCTCCGCTTTGGTGTCCCAGAGCCAGAGGACGAGGAGGATGAAGGGGAAGAAGAGTCGGAGCTCGCGGTCGGCTCGGGGGACGCCCGCTTGTCTCCCACGGCAGGGGCAGTGGCAGCGGTCGCGGCAGCGGCGGCGATCTCGGAGCCGATGCGGAGCGGGAAGTTGAGGAGCGCGCGGGAGCCGCGCATGCGGTAGGCGGCGCGGTCGTAGGCCACGGCGGCGTCCTCGGCGCTGTCGTAGGTGCCGAGCCACACGCGCGCGCCGTTCCTGGCCGGGTCCCGGATCTCCGCCGCGAACTTGCCCCACGGCCGCTGCCTCACCCCGCGGTAGTGCTTGCCCCTGCTGGCCACCGCCGCGGCGGCCGCGGCCTCCTCCTCGCTCCCGCCGGGCGTCATCGCCGCCGCCTCGGTCGGCGTCTCAGGCTCCTCCTCCGCGAGAAGAAGGCCGCCAGCCGCGCCACCAAGGTAGGAGGAATAGGATCCGTGCTCGTAGGGGGAGTCGTCCGGGGACGACGCCAGGGGCTCGGGCTTGACGGCGGCGAAGGAGCCGTCGGGGAGCCAGCCCCGGGAGAAGGCGTCGCGGAGCGCGCCGAAGACCACCATGTCGTCGGCGTCGTCGGGGCGGAACGGGAGCGACTCGCTCCACTGGTCCGCCACCAGGCTGCCGAAGCTCGTGCTGCGGCAGTACACCGGCCGCGGAGCCGCGCTCGCGCTCATGGTCGCCACCGCCGACGACGCCGCGGGCTCGTCCAGGAGGCGATGCCGGATGCTGTCCAGCGCCGCCGACTCGCACGCCGGGTTAAGCAGCACCATCTTTGTTGGGGCTGCGTTTCCGTCACGTGATGTTGTGGTTTGGAGGGATTTTAAGCGTTTGATTCGGGAATTTTTGGATTCGGAGGAAGTTGGGCACGGCCCGGGTTTATATAGCGGTGACTGGAGAGGTGGGGCCGCATTGCCATTTGTCGTCGCGCTTCTAGATGACCTTCCTTGAATTTTCCGGCGTTACTGTCACGTGCTTCGAACGTTTTCGAAGCTATTCCCCGTGCGCCCACCATCCCCGTACTATTCCCTTATCCTCGCTCCAAGCGTGGCCGGCCATAGTCGTCCGCATCCACCGTGCCCCCATCGTCGCCCTCATCGTCGCCCTCAGCTCGCCGCATCGCTATTCCATGGCACCCCCCTTCCCCCACCCCGACGCGCGGCCATGGTGGCCCTCCCCCACCCCGACGACGACAGCGGTGGCCTTCCCTCACCGTGACGAACGGGGCAGCAAGAGTCGACGAGCCGGTGGCGAGCGTCGTCGAGGCCGGTCGTCGGGGGTACAAGAACAAGCCCAAGCCGCCGCCGGTGGTCACACGGGACATGGATCCCACGGCGGCCAAGCGGCCGCACATGCTCGAGATACCCAGCGGTGGAGCGCGCCGCCGCGGCATCGGGATCTGCGTGCTCGCGGGGACGGCCGCCGCCGTCGACATCTCACTCCGCCACCCGGGACAAATAGGAGCCCTTCTGCTTCCTTTTTGCCACGTTAGAAGGTGAGTCATGCGTGGTTGTATTTTCAATTTGAGCTCGGTATACGATTAGTCACCAATTTAATATCTTTCAGTCCTCAAGTGAATCTCTCAATATATGAGTGTCGAGTTTCATTCGTTTTCGGTGTTTTCAATTTCAGAGATTCAGTTATTATAAATAGTGTTTTTATTTTGTGCCTTTTCAATTTCAAAAATTACCTCGAATTGAAGCCCTATGCTTTTTTATAAAAAATCAAGGTATCCTGATCCCTAATTGTTAGAATCGGATTACATTTTTGTTCTGCATTGCACGTATTGTAATTCAACAATGCATATGTTTACTTCCGCATGCCATTTGTAGTTGGTTGATTTTGTCAGTTACGAAGAACTCAAATTCATTTTTAAATTCTTGGGTTAACAAAGACATCTATTTGATACTTTACACATTGCCTTCAGAGTATGACTCATGGGTTATGGCATTGGAAGTAGATGAGAAACCTACAGAGGATTACAATGACATTGGAGGACTTGGGAAACATGTAATTTGTTTTGTACAATTGATGCATAGACTGTTAAAGCCACACTATGGTTGAGTTTATACATTGCAAGCAGTAAGATTCAAGAGCTTGTGGAAGCAGTAGTGTTGCCAATGACACACAAAGATCGATTTCAGAAATTGGGTATTCACCCCCCAAAGGTGTTCTTTTATATGGACCACCACAAACTAATGCCACAGTTCTGAAACTGACTGTCCACAACTTGTCCCCATAGGTAATTAAATTTATGAAATCAATATTTGTAACATCCCATTATTTTAATTTAAAATATACTAAAATATCATACAAATGCTAGGGCTCCTAAAACTAACTATTTTAGCATTTCACTTTTTTCAGTTGGCCTGATAAACAACTTGCAGTTTACAGAATTCATGCAGTGTGATTCTACACTGCAAACTCACTCTTTTCTTTTTGTTATGTATTCTACATATTTAGTATCTCCATGCTGGGTGGTAATTGATGCTATATAGGATGATTATTAGCTTCAGATTAGGATATATATTATTTGTCTGCAGTCAATTAATTTGCACTTTTTTGTTTCATTTTGTAGTGAAGTTAGCGGCGATAGAGAAGTGCAAAGGACAATGTTGGAATTGCTGAACCAGCTTGATGTATTTAGCAGCGATGAGAGGATAAAAATCAGCATTGAACCTTCAACTTAATAGTTATTACTGTCTTGATGCTTCACCAGTCGACGTCCCTCTTTTTAGTATCTAACTGATTTTGGATCCACATTGTGTTGGTCTTTGTCACAAGGTTTGCACCTTTGTAGAAATGTGGCGTGTGAAGTACATGTTTGTAGAAATGCCAAACCACTGAAGCTTACATACATATAGGTATGTGTGCTTGTCATTCAGTCTTAGTGTCGGTGCAGAAAGCGACCAACATGTAAATATTTGTAGTTTTGCCGTACGTTGTGATCGGATGTGGCCTAACACTCAATGACACATGATTTATACTGGTTCTGGCAACGTGCCCTACATCCAGTTTGAGTCAATCGATGACTTTATTCCTGAACTAGGTGCTCGAAGTTTGCTGTGGGGTTACAAACGAGAGGGAATAAGATGGGGGTACAGGAGGTCTAGTCGGACTCTAGACCGAAGGGCCGGGAGAGACGAGAGCTCTTACGTGCGCTAAGTATTTAAGCATGTGCTGTGTTGGAGTTGTTCGTTGGGTGTTCGACTCATTCGTGAATCGATCGTCCTAGTTGTTGAATCCTTTGTCTTTTGGAGGGAGAGCATCCCCTTTTATAGATGAAGGGGACAGCCTTACAAGTGAGAGAGAGTGTGTATGTATGCTACTAAGTCTTGTTGTCCACGCCATCGGGTACAAGATGATTGTAGGCGCCCACAACACTGTTTATTTTAGACGCATGTGGGAGGTTCTTACCGCGTTTACCATGTATGGCAAATGACGGCGCCCACAACACTGTTGATGCCCAGAGGCATGTGGGGGTTTTTTACCGTGTTCGCCTGGTATGGGAGTTGAGGGCGCCCACAACACTGTAGGGCAAACATCGGCGCACTGCTTGGGTTTTGGACATGCCTGGAAGGTGAAAGGGCACCCTTCTGACATGCCCTACCGGTACTGTCCTGTAGGTGTATAGGGTACGGTCCTTGGTATTGCAGTTGAGCGTCCTGCCTTACTTGCTCCGCTTGTTTCCTAGGTCCTCGCTGAGCGGGCGTCCCCGGTCAATTGGTCCCAGTCGGCTCCGACTGCGCCAGTCGGAGAAGAGCTGTAAGGAGAGGTTCGGTGCATCCCTGGTCGGAGACGTAGGTCGGAGTCGGAAGCGGCGTTGGCCAGGCCTTCCGGTCGGAGAGGTGGGCTGGGGTCAAAAGCGAGCGCCATTCCTCCTTGGCCAGGCCTTTTGGTCGGAGAGGTGGGCTAGGGTCGGAATCGAGCGCCGTTCCTCCTTGGCTGGGCCTTCCGGTCGAAGAGATGGGCTGGAGTTGGAAGCGAGCATTGTTCCTCCTTGGCCAGGCCTTTCGGTCGGAGAGGCGGGCTAGAGTCGAAAGTGAGCGTCGTTCCTCTTTGGCCAGGCCATCCGGTCGAAGAGGCGGGCTAGAGTCAGAAGCGAGCGTCGTTCCTCCTTGGCCAGGCCTTTCGGTTGGAGAGGCGGGCTAGAGTCGGAAGTGAGCACTATTCCTCTTTGGCCAGGCCTTTCGGTCGGAGAGGCGGGCCAGAGTCAGAAGCGAGTGTCGTTCCTCCTTGGCTAGGTGTTTCGATCGGAGATTGGATCGCCCTTCTGGCCTGTCGTTAGGTTTTTTGGGCCAGCCCAGGAGTTGTGCATCGTTCGCAACATCGTCTGCTAGGCTGAGCTTTTGCTAGAAAGAAGGTCCATGAGGGACCTCAGATTTATGAACCCAATAGGAGCCCCCGGATGATTCAGGTAGAATCGTCTAGGGGATTTTTGGTTTGATGGCGGGTGCGCGAGCCCCTGAGCCCTCAGGTGATTCGAGTAGAATCATCCAGGGTTTTTTTTTGTGTTGCCAGCGGGAGAATTTTTTGTTTTGACAACGGGTGTGTGCTAGCGCACCCGCGGGTGTAGCCCCCGAGCCCTCGGGCGATTCAGACAGAATCACCTAGGGGGTTTTGTCAGCGGGCGTGTGTGTGTGCCTTGGTGGGCGTAGCCTCCTCTTTCTAGTTTCTTACCCATCGTTTCTAGGTGTTCGGTCCTAGGCATTTGGTCATGGCCGAGGGGCGGGGCGAGACAGAGCCATCAACCAGGGCATCGGGCATGCCGAGGGTTCGGGCGAGTCGGAGTCATGGATCCAGGGATCAGGCGAGTAAGAGTCGCCAAACAAGGCATCGAGTGCGCTAGGGGATCGGATGAGATGGACTCGCGGATCTAGGTGTTGGGCGTAGCCGAGGGATCGGGCGAATTAGAGTTGTGGCTCTAGGGGTTGGACGCATCGAGGGATTGAGCGAGTTGGAGTCATGGATCCAGGCGTCGAACGCATCGAGGGATTGGGCAAGTCGGAGTCACGGATGTTGGTCGCTGGGTGCCCCGAGCCCCTAAGCTCCATTGGGCTTGGTAGGGGTTGGTTGAGTTTCGTGCGTTACCTCGTCCATGGTTTCCACTACCGGAGGGGCTGAGCTAATGTCGCTGGCGTCGATAGCTCAAGTGACGCATTCGGTGAGCTCACGAACTGGTACGTTCGAGTGAAATATGGGTCCATCATTCGGGACGGGGTTGGCATAGCCCTCATGTGGTATTCCACTGCTCCTTATCCTGCGTCCTAGCAAATGCTCGGGTCATTCCGGAGACCATCCCAGGTGGCCCACAGACCTACCCTCGATGGAGATTCTGTGGGCATGGCTCGAGGTTAGGATCGAACGAGAAGGTTAAGATGACCATGTCTGCTTCGGAGCAGACTAGGCGAGGGCCACTAGGGCTCATCTGTGTTTTCTTCCCTAGCTCTGTTTGACACGAGGTGGCCTCGAGCCCTTCGTGGGCTGGCCTTCGAACCCCGGTTGGTCATTGCTCATGTTTAATGAGGCAACTACCGCTTCATGACACAACACGAAGCGTTATGATGCATTAATTGCATATGCGACGCCTCAGATGTCTGGGATGAATGAATGACTATATGAATGAATGTGTGAATGCGTGTATACGAATGGATGAATGAATGATCATGCATCAAAAGAAATAAAGTAAGAGGGATTGGTAGAGTTACCTTGCTTGACCTGAGTGACAGGTTTGAGGAGTTTTTATTAGATATGTCCAAATGGGATCTAAGCTCGTCGTTCATGACGGAGTCAGCATGGCTAGCATGGGGCATCCCTCTGCTCCTTACCTGTCTCTCGGTGTTCATCTGAGCCGTTCGATCGACTCAGAAAGCCCGTTGGTCTCTCCTGGGTGGAGATCCTATTGTTGGGGCTTTCCAAGTCTTGCCTAGGAAGGTGGAGGGCTGCCTACGCATAGTTGCGCCTTGTTTCCCATGCCTGGCTTGCGGTAGTGGTGGGCCATACCTAGGCCATGTCTCGTCTAACCAGGTGTCGTCTCGTTAGGCAGGGTACGTCCCATCGGTCAGGGCGCGTTCTGTCGTATCCCATCCACATTGAATGGGGGAAGGGAGAGGGTTTCTTGCCCCAATCCTTTGGCTTTCCTCAACTACTATGCCTCTTCTTAAATAGGGGAAGGGAGAGGGCTTTCGTCCTGTTCCTTCGCCTATTCCCCCAACTGTCGCCTCTCCTCCTTCTTCCTTCTCACCATGAGCGCTCGTCTGCTACGGTGATTCCTAGGAGAAAAAGGGGAGAGTGAGGGAGAGAAGGAACTCACAGATCCGTTTGTGAATCCGGAGTGCAATGTCGAGCTGGAGATCATCTTGTGTGAGTGAGTCGGTGCAGGCCACCTTCGCGTGAGACAGGGGTGCTGCCGTCGAAGGAGGTGGCGCACTGGAGGGCTCCTGCAGGGGAGGATTTCCCATGGCCTCGGGCCAGCGAGGTCATCTCCTTCCTCGCCTTCCACGAGCATGGGCTAGGGTACCCCACACACTGGTTTCTATGCGGGCTCCTTAATGAGTGGGGCCTGGAGCTGCAGCACCTCAACCCAACTGGGGTGTTGCACGTTACCGGCTTTATCACCGTGTGCGAGGCCTTCCTCGGGATGGAGCCGCATGTGGACTTCTTCCGACATATCTTCTATGGGTGAGCATTGTCGGAGGGGAAGCCGCTCAGGATCGCACTGGTGGGGGTTTCACGCTGTAGAAGAAGCTGAGCGCGTCGGGCGTCTACCCCGCGTACACCCCTTGTGACTCCAATCGAGGGTGGCATGGGGAGTGGTTTTACACCAGGAACCTGGCAGAGGCGCCGTTCCCACCGTTCACCGGTAGAAGGCAGGAGAGGTATGACAGCTGGTCATGGGGGCCCGCTAGTCAGCAAAACAAGTTGGAAGTCTTCGGAGCGGAGCTCCAAAAGCTGGTGTGGTAGGGACTCAATGGGGTGCGGGTGTTCCACACTTTCTTCCGCCGTCGGGTCACCCCACTGGTGGAGAGGACATGACCAATGTGGATGTACACCGGCCCAACGGACCCTGACCGCGCATCGCTAGAGGCGTTGGTGAAGGATGAAGTCCGGAGCCGATTAGACCAGGTGCTGCAACTGAGGGCCTAAGAGACCCTCGAAGGAAAGCCCAGAGCTCTTCACGCCTCAAAGCTGTGCAACCTAGTACATTCTCCTCTCCATACTTTGTGTCCCTTTCGATCCTGCTCTCTAGTAATCTTGACTTTGAGTCGTCCATTTCGTAGGGACTTGAACGCTACAAGTCCTGGCTGCATCTTCTGAAGGGGCCAGAGGGCGTGGCTCGGCAGGTGGCCCTAAAGAAGGCAGTGGATGGCCAAAAGAAGAAGAGAGCTAAGAAGGCTCGGAGGAGGCACCAGAAGGAGCAGGATATCACCCGGCGCATGCGGGCCAGGGAGAACTGGAGCGACATCGAGGCGGAGCTTGAGTCAGAGGAACCCATAGAGGTGGGGGACAACACGAGCTCTTCCAAGGATGGTGGAGGCCAAAGCATCATAGTGACTTCGGTGGAGTGTCACAAGCCTATGACCATGTCGGCCAGCGGTGGGTGGGATGCAGAGAGGCGTGGCGACATTCCCACGCTTAGGAAGCGGGCCACGAGCTCGGAAGTCATTGGTGAGAGGGAGGCGAAGCGGAGGCGGTCCCCACCTGCTTCGGGCGTGGTGGGGTAGGCTAGGCTATCGAAGGAGCGGGCTCGCAACCGCGCATCATCGGGGCCGGCACCGGCGCGCGACCCATGGGGGGATGCCTCGCTAGCTGCTCTAGACGACGCGCCTCGAGCTAGCGGTCGTGGCGACACGCGGGTCGAGCGGGAGCCCTCTGGGTTGACTCCCCCCCTCGGTCGAAGTGAGGGGACACGGCTCACGACCTATGAGCGGTCCTTGTTCAGCGGGCCTATTGCCAGCGGGTCGGGGCTTCAGAGCCCTACCGCTTGCGTTCCGGTATGTATTCTTTGTTTCTTTTCTTGATCTCAAAGTTGAGTTTTTGGAGTGCGACTGACCTATTTTTTTGACAGTGGCCAAATACTGTCGGGGTTGAGCATCGCCCCGCCTCCCATGTGGGAGAGTGGAGGCCCACCTTGTAGTGCGTTGCGATTAACAGCGGTGAGGGCAGGGTGGCGGCGGTGCGTCCTTCCCCTCCAGGGGTGGTGCCTTCCCTGTCGGTCGCAAGTATGGCGGCGGCGGCGGTGGAGGTGATGGTAGCGATCTCGGCGTGATGGTGGAGGCCGGGTCGGAGGTGACCCTCGTGTTCCCACCTGCACCGGTAGCAGCGGAAAGAGAGGTGGAGATCGGGCTCCCTGCCTTGCCTGACGGAGGACCGCATGGGTCGCCCTCTCGATCGGAGCTAGAGGTGTCGAGGGGAGATGCGGCCAGGCCAGAAGCAGAACGTCCACCAGTGGGCCATGAAATTGAGGTAGTGGAGGTCCCCTCTGACGGTAAAGCAGGTGACAGGGTGGAGCCACCGACGCCGTTGCAGGAGCTGGCGGTGGTCCGGTCATCGGCTGGGCCTTCCAGCGAGCTAGGGGCGACCATCGACCTGGTGTGGCCCTACCCCGAGGACCCAAGAAAGGTTCAGTTCATCCTTCGGGATAAGCAGGAGGTGCAGCTCTCAGACATGCTTGGGGGAGAGGGCTCATGATGGAGTCTGATCTCGCCCAAACCAGGGTGAAGCTGGAGGAGGCCCTAGAGCAGGTCAAGGTCGTCCAACAGGCGGTCATGGTCGACCGACCCCGCATCGTAGAGGTGAGTTTTCTGTGTTTGTTCTTGGCTCCTTGGTCTTTCGTCAGTCACCTCAGCATGCATACTTCTTGTTTTACAGGGTTTGGAGGAGATATTAAGCCACAAGTCTCGTTTCCTCTGGGAGGAGCATGCGCGGGAGGCCACGATGTCACGGTAGGTTGCTGAGTTCAAGCTCCCACTAGAGTCCGCCCGCCGCGAGTCCCAAGACTAGGCGGTGGAGGCGACCGAGGCATGGGCAGCGGAACTGCTTGCCATGGAGCGGGCGACCGCCGTCGAGTGGGGGCTTGATGCAGCAAAGGTCCGCCAGGCGGAGACTGAGGTAGCACTGTAGAAGTCCTAGGCGGAGACTAAGGCGGCGCTTCAAAGTTCCCTAGAGGCCCTGGAGTTAGAGCGGAAGGCCTGGTCGGAGGTCGACCAGGAAGTGCTCGCGCTCTGGGGTTGGGTGCTTAGAACGGAGGAGTTGAACGCCCGGTTGCACGAGCAAGTGACTCGGTAGGAGGAAGGACTCTCAATCCTTGAGAACACCCACCTTGGTATGTACCTATTCAATTTTTGGTTGATGTCTTCATTTCTTCCTTTAGCTTGCTTTTGAGCTTGTCATCCCTCTTCCAGAATTGGGCGAAAAGGTTGGGTCGCTGGAGCAGGACCTAGAGACGGCCATGGCGACGATTGGCCAGAATGCAGGCGTGCTAGCCAAGTCCCTTGAAGAGTGATGTGCTCTCGAGGGGGAACTTTACTAGATGCGCAATGTCGCCTAGGTCATCGTCTCGGAGGTCTTCGGGTTAGCGCCAAGTACCAGCAAGCCCGCCATCTGACTGGCGGAGGTCTCGGATGAAGTTTGGGCGCTCATCACCAATGGGTTGTTCTATGGGACGTCAGAGGTGCTGACTTCGGTGGCGACACACCACCTGGACTTGGACTTCATCGCCATCTATAGTGGGGTACACCGATGGTTGGAGCTCGGACGCCATCCATGCGCTCGGGGAGAGCTTGCTACCATACATACAGGACGCCACCTGCTCCTATGGGTCGATAGGTTCAGGAAGGCCTCGCAAAAGCATCTGGCCAGCTTGAGCGAACTATGGGGGATCGTTCCCCCCGTCGATGATGTTGCGCTGAACCTAGCGGGTGTGACCTCAGGCGCCGCTCGCTAGGTTACGCGCATGGGGCGCATCATGGTGTGCCGAGCACGTCGGCGCAGGTGGCGGCTAGTTTTGCTGCCTTTGTCGTAGCTCCTCGCCGTGCTCCTAGGCACATGCAAGGGCATCCGCGTGAGGGTCTGGAGGGGTGTAGGTCTAAAGAGACTCCACCACCATCGGCGACTGTCCTAGAGCGTCCACCATAGCACACTCGTGGGACAAAGGGTGGCTAGGTGCCACGATGTCACCGATGCTAGAGCCGTCGCTCTCCACATTGTCATCCATGATGTCGTTAAAAGAGGCGGGAGCCTAGTCCGCCATCCCCATGAATTCGGATGTGAGAGGGGGCGGCGCTAGCATCTTTCAGAGCCCCCATGCATACGCGTCCGTAGGGGACGCGAGGCCATAGGGGAACCGGTCGCACGACGGTCGCGGTAGGGACAGCAGGGTCACTTCGGAGAATCGGCGGAAAATAGTAAATAACGAGTAAATAACAATATGCCCATTACTCATGGTGGGGTTTGAGCCTAGCATAGGCTCGGAGCAAAGCGCAGGCGCCTCGTCGTTGAGGTCGCCGGGAGTCCCGGAGCCTACGGAGGGCGCCGGAACAAGCGCCTCCTCACGGAGGTGTAGTACGCCGAGCCGGTCGGCGACGAAGTCCAGGCTTCTAAAGAGGAAGGCCTAGGATGGCTCGAAGATAGGTGGAACCTACATCCCAATAGGTGGGAGTGCAGGAAACTCCAGCGAGCCGAAGCGAGCCGTATCGCTTGAGCCCGCCATGGCGAAGATGGCGGAAAACTAGGCCATCCGATGACCAAAAGCGTGAATGTACGACGTCTTCCCCATGGACGGCGCCAACTGTTGGTGCAGAAAGTGACCAACACATAAATATTTGTAGTTTTGTTGTATGTTGTGATCGGATGTGGCCTAGCACTCAATGACACAGGGTTTATACTAGTTCAGGCAATGTGCCCTACGTCCAGTTTGAGTTGGTCGATGACTTTATTCCTGAGCCTAGGTGCTCGAAGTTTGCTGTGGGGTTACAAATGAGAGGGAGTAAGATGGGGGTGTAGGAGGTCCGGTCGGACTCTAGACCGAAGGGCCAGGAGAGACGGGAGCTCCTACGTGCGCTAAGTATTTAAGTGTGTGCTCTGTTGGAGTTGTTTGTTGGGTGTTCAACTCGTTCGTAAATCGATCGTCCTGGTTGTTGAATCCTTCATCTTTTGGAGGGAGCGTGTCCCCTTTTATAGATGAAGGGGATGGCCTTACAAGTGAGAGAGAGTGTGTATGTATGGTACTAAGTCTTATTGCCCACGCCGTTAGGTACAAGATGATTGTAGACGCCGACAATACTGTTTATGTTAGACTCATGTGGGAGGTTCCTACCGCGTTTACCATGTATGGCAAATGACGATGCCCACAACACTGTTGATGCCCAGAGGCATGTGGAGGGTTTTACTGTGTTCGCCTGGTATGGGAGTTAAGGGCGCCCACAACACTGTAGGGCAAACGTCACACCCACAACACTGCTTGGGTTTTGGACAAGCCTGGAAGGTGATAGGGCACCCTTTTGACATGCCCTATCGGTACTGTCCTATAGGTGTATAGGGTATGGTCCTTGGTATTGCAGTTGAGCGTCCTGCCTTACTTGCTCCGCTTGTTTCCTAGGTGCTCACTGAGCGGGTGTCCCCGGTCGGTTGGTCCCAGTCGGCTCCGACTGCGCTAGTCGGAGAAGAGCTGTAAGCAGAGGTTCGGTGCATCCCCTATTAGAGACGTGGGTCGGAGTAAGAAGCAGCGTTGGCTAGGCCTTCCGGTTGGAGAGGCGGGCTGGAGTCAGAAGCGAGCGCCGTTCCTCCTTGGCCAGGCCTTTCGGTCGGAGAGGCGGGCCGGAGTCGGAAGCAAGCGCCGTTCCTCCTTGGCCAGGCCTTCCGGTCAGAGATTGGATCGCCCTTCTGGCCGGTCGTTAGGTTTTTGGACCAGCCCAGGAGTTGCGCAACGTCGTCTGCTGGGCCGAGCTTTTGCTGGGAAGCAGGTCCATGAGGGACCCCGGGTTTATGAACCCGACACTTAGTGTGTAGTATTTTTTCTATTGTATTTTATTTCGTCGATCACCATTGATGGATATGATGCAATATTTTCTTGCCTTTTTGGTACATAGCATCTTTATATGCTCAAGTATGCTACCTATAGATATTTGCCATTGCTACATCAATTCAAAGTGTAAAATAATGTGGTTGTCTACACTGCTAACTTATTAGAATGTTTGGTTAATTTCACTGTCTTATATGAAGCAGATGAATATGAGCATGTATTTGTCTTCTGCTGGATTATCAGAAACATTAAGGAAAACCAACACACAGAGGAAATGTGCTATGAAGAAGGCATAAACTCAAGTCCTACTGCAATCTGCATCCTCTAGTAGGTAGACAAATTGTGTCAAGCTTAACACTATGCCGTTTGATATTGCACCTCTAAGTAACATATTCTGGGGTAATCTCCTGAAGAATGTTTAACCAAGAAAGGGGAGATGGCTTCAAGGTGCTCTGTTCTGAAATTTCTTTGGTCTTTGAATTACTAAGTCTCTCTACAACCCATTTGTTTCCCAAGTAACTCAATAGTTTAAGTCTCTCTATTAACATTACAGGTTGACTTGTCGGTTTTCACTTACACTTCGGTTCTCTGTTCTCTACGGCCAGTGAGCTAGAAAAAAATCGAAGGTGCAGTTGACTAGGAAGGAGAGGTGCCTAATGAAGCTTACATATTTGTTTCTGCTCTGAATATTAGCAGTTTGCATGGATAAAAATAAAAATGGGATTTCAGTAATATGCATATGATTGCACGTGTGCAAATCGGTCCTCGCTCTCATTATTGAGTTAATAATCTCCATTGCTATTGTTGTAGTTTTCTTTTACCACAAGGACGTTACCCTTTTTAAAATATTAATCATGTAGCTGTTACCTATTTTAGTTTTTTTACCACAGTGAAGTTACGAGTAGGAGTGTGTCTCCGAGTTCATCTCCTTCATCGACAGAGCAAGTGTGTTCACACCGCCCAGAGCTACATGGAATGGTGATAGAGGCCAACCATCCTCAAAACAAAGGATACCCATTGTGGAAGACTAAAGGATTGATTATTAGAGTATATCGTGTATGTTAGTTGATTCTATACTTCATGGAGAGAATTTATCTCGAGCTGTAAGCTGAACACTGAAGTTCAATGAACTGACGACCTTAGGAGTTGCATAGAGTTTCCTGTATAACAGTTGCATCGGTTCTACATTTTCGAAGTTTTTTGAACTTCCTGGTGACCAAAGAGTTTCTTGAATAATAGTTGCATTGGTTCTGCATTTTCATAGTCTCCTAAATTTCCGGGTCTATTTACATTTTTAGGTCTATACAGTAGAGTTTGTGAGCCTGTGACACCGCGCTTTCCGTGATTGTGTTAATTTTTATAAAATTTGCTTTTTGGATTAAATGTCACTTTAACGTCGGTTAATTTCACAATATCGTTATATTATCGTGTGATCCATGTGTTTTTAGTATAAAAGTTTTGTTGTCCCGTAGCGACGCACGGGCACGCTACCTAGTAGGAGTAATATATATAAGAAAATCAATACATTTTGGAACATAATATATTTCTGCTAGTAATATATAAGTTTCCATAACTACTACTGAACTTGTTTGGGATCCACCAGCTGAGGACGTATGGGATTTTCGAGTTCCCAATGGTAGACCTATTTGAACTCCACTTGTTAATGTATAGCCACGAGCGCAATGTTCTTGATCATTCCATGCCTCTCATATAAGTTTCCATAACTGCTTACTAATTACCTGCACACTCCTTTAGAACCTTCATCTTAATCCTTATTAGGCGCGTTAACAATAGATGTACTAATTCTCACAAAATTAGAATAACCGTCGAAGCATTATCGACAATAAATAACCATTGGTTCTATTCAATTTTTCTAGATGGTCAACCACATTCACCGTTATTGAAAGACTCTAGACTAATCCCTATACCTACATGTAAATTATCAAACTCTACATTATAAAATAACTTTAAGTAACACCTAATCTTCATCCACATTAACCCCACTCTTGTCATTATAAAAAATATAAAGTAGTCTCTATAATAATATTTGCATCTAAATCATCCACCTCCCAGGATAAAAGATAAGAAAAACATCTATACGATTTGAGGATTCAACTAGGAACCTACAACATTAAATGTCAACTTTGAAGTTTAAACTCAATATTGGGAACCATGAACGCCGAATTCTTTTTTAGCTTTTATAATCCAAAGAATTATTCACAAAAGTTCCAAATAACTAAAAGCATAGATGTCCTCTCATTTCAGCTTGCTCTGATTACAAGAGTATTTGTTGTGAACTTGTGCCATCTCCATGCTATGAAGAACAAAATTTGGAGTTTAGAATTTGAAGGGTTTTACTTTAAAGTTTATACCAATTTCGATTTTTTTTTTATCACTAGTCGTTCCCTGCTCCTCTGCTACCTTCATGTCAGTATGGGCCTGTTTGGTCGAGACTGCAGGCAGGTTTTTCCTAGACAACAATTCAGACCATTGATTTTGAGCTAGCAACCAAGATCGCCGCTAGACAAATAAGCTATTTGCCAGGTCACGAATCAAATAGGTCCTATAACTCTTAATCATGATCGTCCATTCGTTCTCACCTCCGCTGAACCTGTGAGATTTATTATCGTCCCCTTGTGGCTGCTAACCAACAATTTGCCCTACTTTGCCGCAAGCACGGCACAATGGTAGGATTAGAGCTGTTGCACTCATTTTCTACTTATTTATATATGCTTATGTGCTTCGTCAAATCATAATAACCCTACCGCGGTACCATTCTCACTGCATTTATAAATACTCCTACGTGGAATAGAAGTATAACTTGTTGTGCGGTTGCCTGAGCGACTCATGGACCAGAGATTTATTTGATAATAACATCATGCATTTAAAACGAAGTTAATCAACTATAGCTATATGGAGACAGTGGAGACATATAGAGAGAATACAAGTAACAATCAAATAAATGAACAAAATTATTTACAAAAAAATGTTTCAAGCGAAAGACTTTGAATGTTACAATGAAAAAGAGCCTGGCTAGCCGTGTATTCACAGGGACCACCTTGCTCCTTTCTATAAAAAATACTCTCCCCCCGTCCAGAAAAAAACATGTAATTCTAGCGTGACACCATGTTTTAGTATATTATGTTTAACCAATTATATATGAAAAAAAACTATAAATATTTATAACATCTAATAAATATCATTAGATTAGTTATGAAATATATTTTCATAATAAATTAATTTATAGGTCATAAATATGAATATTATGTACTAAAAACTTAGTCCAACGTGAATAACTTTATGTGGCACGCAACGCATAGTTGCATGTTTTTCTGGTAAGGAGAGAAAAAGAAGAAAAAATAAAATTGCGGGGCCCAGAATCTCTCTGCGGCGAGCACTATCGGTATTCATGATCATCAATGCAAGCATAGCATGCAAAACCTGCCTTTGGCGTGCGACATGCAATTGGCAACAGACAGATGAGGTCTCATCGCAGACACTATCAAAGGTCACTCTTGTTCACATTCGTGCGTTACACTGTTTCCTAGACCATATTCCCAAAATAAAAGGAAAAGAGAGAAAGGAGGAGAAGAACGTACGGCGACCATGCTGCATTTCTATTGTGTTCGAACTAGTATAGAGAATAGTAGAGAACAGAAAAGAGACGCCGCAATTTGTGTATATTTAACAGTAGTGTGCTAACAGCGGAGGTGCTAGCTAGTTGAGGTCCTCGTTATCTTGCACGTGGTACATTTCACCATGCGTGCCATCGACACCAGTGCATACATACCTGCATTCCTTCTACATTTGTTTGATTCATGCATGGGTCATGGAGGAATCTGACTTTACAAACATTGCTTCATGCTGGATTCTGGACTGAGACGCAGGAAATTGTAGGAGCGGCTCTCTGACGCCGCAACAAACTGGATCGAGACCGAGAAAGTATTTGATTCTCGTGTACATGAAGCACCACGCGTCGCTGAGAGGCGGTATAGGGAGGATGATAGTGTTTTGGTTGGTTCCTGGCTCGTTGCGTCTGCGGTCGAATTGACATCTGGAACCAAATCACTGTCGTGTTATTGCCTGGGTCACACATTAGAGTTATAGAGTATGATGAGTATATGGTGGCAAACATTTTTAGACAGAAATATGGTGGCAAACATTGACAGAGGAAACCTCACGGTTGGTTCCTCTTCCCTGAAATTTTCTACGGCTCCACGTGCTGCTCGAGGAGTTCAATGATTGCACCGAAAATCTACTGTGGAAAGTGTAAATTATTTTCAAAAAGGAAAAAAAGAAAAGTCTTCAGTGTTTCTCGATGACGTTAACTCACTATTCTTTAATCTCTCGTACCACAAAAAAGATCTCGATGTGTGGCTCCATGTCACTCGAATTGCACAGTAACTAATAACAACCAGAAGAATCTACAGCTTATTACTGACATTTCCTATTTTTCCATGAAGATCTTGTGGTTGTTGCACACCGGCAGTGGCAGCATAGACCAATCGTGCAGGTGCAGCCATCTAGCAAGGCCCTTTCAAACCTCGAATCCGCTCCGTCACTGTTGCTAATTTTGTTGTGGAGCAGACATTCAGACAGACGTCGTGATCTGGTTCAGACTCTCCTTCGATCAGATGCCGGATGTCTCGCTTCGCTTCAAACGGGCTACGGCCGGCGGCACGCCTGCGCATTTCCTGGGTCTGGGTGAAATGAACCTGCCCTGTACTGAGTCCTGACACCAATCCCACCATCAAAATTGCAACGAGAGGCGACGAAAAGAAAATGCCAGAAAGAAGGAAACCAGCGACAACAACCGTGGGGCGTCATTTTCGACCAGAGAAAATAGATAAAGAAGACTTTTCGTGCTAAATCATCACGTGCTCTGCTGACCTGATCATCCAAAATTGAAAATTCAGAGGAACAAATAAACAATACGGTCATGGTTATGGGGATGCGTGGGTCCCAAGCCCGTGCACGAGTAAACTAGGAGCTTCAGGTTGCAATGCGTTTCCATCTCGAGAATTTTGTCCACGGGACATCCATAAAACGTGGTTTCGTGCATGGCACACCGTGTTTCTAGATTTAGTCTTACAGGGACGCTACAAAACAATGACTTTTGTTCACAGCACACTACATCTATTATTTAATCTCTTTTTAGACAGAAGAGTATGGTGAGCGGACGTTTCTACCCTTGTTTTTGTTGTTCCTTTGCGCTTGGCGTTGCCACACACTGGCAACACGCTCACCTTGCTCGGGCTTGACCATCCACCACCGTGTGCATCTGCTAAGGTAGGAACTGATTCGGATCGGATTCGTATGAAATCAAATACAGATAGTACCTATTTATTATATTTTAATTCGAATACACGAATATTATCATATACAAATGCAAAAACAAATGTCTTGAATCCGGCTTGACATTCAAATATCTACTATATTTTGACGATAACATATTTCTATTTGCTTGTCGGTAGTTTTAGTAAAACATAATCCTTATGCATGTAGAGAATACGATTTTATAACACAAGGTAGTCCCGGGCTGCACTTGTCAATTATAAAACAAAATCAAATGTTCCGTGTTGCATGTGTCGATGCAGGATGAGGTGAAGGGGTTCATGCATCACTAACACATGGTATAGTCAAGTTGCATCTGCTTATATAGACAATCAAATTGCCGCCGCCTAGCTTGGCTCGGCTCAGCTCTTTTACGGGCTTGAGCTGCCTCAGCTCCAAAGTTTATAGGTTCAAGTCTAGGTCCAGCCATCAATCAACCAATTAAGTATACGGCCGAAGTGCTAGCTCAGCTACCGAGCCACTGATGAGCCGAGTCGAGCGAGCTACCTAGTTTTGAGTTTTTCGTCCAACCCTAATTATAACTTTTTTACCTTAATTTTTTATTGCAATACGTGAATTGGTTCATATATTATTTTTTCCACTTGAACTTGCCCCACCTTTTAATCTTTTTATTGCAATACGTGAAGCTAGGTGGCAGGCGGACGGAGCAAAAATCACTAGAGCATACGGGTAGAGACGAGGGTGAAGCAAATGGGCTACTAGATGGGGCCGTGTCGGTGAGCACGGCTTGGCTCACATCCATAGAATGCAGCAAGGGTATATAGGTCCATTTACTCTACCCCTCTCCCCTGCTAAGATGCGAAATATTTTTCTATTATAAGAAGTGTGTCTGGAACAAAAAAAAAAAAACCATGACTTCACAGTGTTTACCTGACCAAAGCGACGAGTGCAGTGTGCCCTGCACAAAACCACACTTTCAGCATGTTCACTTGTTGATTTTACTCAGGACTTATCAGCTATGATATATTGTTTTTCTCTAACAACAAAATATATAAAATCCAAATATATAAAAATAAAAACCTAGGCCAGAGTTATCGGTCCAACATGCGTGGATGTCCCGGTGACAAAAGGCTCTTCCATCTTCCGGGCAGTTTCCTCGCGACGGAGACCGCGGTTCAGTGGGACCTCATCCTGACAGTGACAGCTCCAATGGCCGCTGCCAGTTTATTCCAGTCCTTTGACGCATCGCAACGGCGATGGATAGCGATGCGATTGTCGTTGACCCTAAAACACTTGTTACAGGAGGACACCACGTGTGTAACCTATAGCAACAGACCTTACATTAGAGCATCGATGTTTTATTGGACCCTCAAACTCATTTTTGAGAGGTAGAATTATATATTATTAATAATAATAGAAGTTCAACAGGACCTCTATTTGGCTCTGAAGAATGGGAAGGCTCACAAATTAGGCCATCAAGCCCTTGTTTCCCTTGCTTGAGCTAAAGCCGTTCTGCCCCACTTGATCCGTTACACCTAGACCACTTGATCTTTAAGCTGACAAAGATACCTCACTTGGCAAGGCCGTATTTTAATTTGCTTCTCATTATTACCTTGCCATAAAGAACCTTGATCAATAGAAATCAATTCTCTTTAGAATATTATGGAATTTCAAAGGACTTTATAAACATAGGTAGACTAAGGACTGAATTTAATAAAACTTAGGTACCCGAAACATGCTTATATTAATAATAATAGTAGTAGTAATAATAAAAGTTCAAAAGGACCTCTATTTGGCTCTGAAGAATGAGTAGTTTTGAGATGCTTAGACCTAGTGGTATCTGGAGCCTAATGGGTGCACGTGTAGGTATGAATTCTTGTTTGTTAAACTTTGCAAATAGCAGTACCGACTTCGTGACCAATACCTAGGTCCTCCTGCATCACCATGGACGCTCCCCTCCTTCTCCCCTTGTGGGGGCCTCGCCGATACAGTGGAGGGGCAAAGACCCTTCGCTATCTAGTCTAATCGTATTATGTTAGGATTTAGATCTAGATTGAATAAATTGTGACAGATGGGTTACCAGGACGGTATCACCTTCATCAATTCCTTGTCGGATCTTGTGTCTTGTAGAGAATTCCGATGTGCATGCCTTTCTGGGCATCCATCCCGCGCTCATCATGTAGTTTTGGTTTTTGCAAGATTGATGCAATTGGTGGGGATGTCCATGTTCCCCGTTTACATCTTTGTATCACCAACTCGCTAGATTTTGATCTCCTGTTGGCAGAGAAATGATCCAAATTTACAGTTTCAGCGTGCATGTTACTGTTGGTGCTAGATTGGTGTGTCTTGAGTCTTGACCATATTCAACGACGAGGCGACATATGATCTTTCAGTTTGTCACATGAATCCTAGCAAGCTCTCGTGGTGTGAGATCATGTGGCGTTTACATTGTTTGGAGACTTGTCATTGTGGATGATTGGAGGGTGATGTTGCAATGGAGGTTAGTGGAATCACTGAATTTTGAAATATTGAAACTAGGCAATTGTCAAGGACATGGATAGAAGGTGAAGAATGTCATTAGTGGCTCTAGATTTAGTCTAGTATATCTTTTTTTAATGTCCAGTGACTTTATGAAAAAGAAAGATGTAATTATACTCTCAATTTAATAGAATGTCTTCCCCATAGAAATTAAAAAATAACTTTATAAATATAGGTATAATTAGGGGTTTAGGGTATGCTATCGGGGCTATTTGCTTCACCCAGTCGATCTACTGAAACTGCGAGAAATCAAAACCTACCTGAGTGCAGAAAATTGACAGATTTCATACCGAGCTACTGGAAGTGTCCAAAACAAGGTCCGGAAGATGCATGTACACAAAGCCAGTTCATGACGGTACAATATATGATCACATATGGGCCTTTAGCACGGTTGCACAAAGTCCAATATCCCAGACTTCGGCCCCGCACATTACGCAATGGCCCACTACTTGCAATCCTTGAATCAAGCTATAAGCCCAACTTTCTTTATGAAAGCGGCCCATGGATACTAAGGCCCATAAAAAAGGCACGTCCAGGAAAGCGGTAGAAGCACATGGGCAACAAGGTCTTTTCCTTCCACTCCCGGCCTCCACCCTCCACTCCCGGCGACCTCGCCGCCGCCGTGGCCATGGACCGGTGGACCGGCGTCCTCCACGTCCCCCTTTCCCGAGGCGGATCCCCTCTTCCGCGTCGCCGCCTCACTCTTCCTCTCGCCCGCCAAGAACGCTCGCCGTAAGGCCAAAACTTTCCCTTTCCTCTTCAGAGTTCAGACACTGGCCTTCTGCCTGCTTCGCCTACAGAGCCTGAACTCTCTGATGGCAGCAGGTTCCACGGGTCAACGCGATCCTTTTCACGGGCGACCGCGTCCGCTGCACCGGCGATCCGGCGATCGAACGGCTCTCGGACGCCGCCCACCTGGCTGGGATCCTCGCTGGGAAGCTCCCTGTGGAGACCAATGCGTGGGTGATCGACGCCGCATGCTTTGCTGGGCCATTTGCGGTGTACCGAGAACTTGTTCCGACCGTGGACGGCGCTGGAGACCCCAAGGGGTATGACCCCACTGGCCTTCCTGCCGCTGCCGGTGTTGCCAACATCCTTGCACACAGCATCGGTGAGGTATAATGTTTAGTGAATTCCGCAGATACGAATTTTAGCACAAATCATCTTTAGTCAGCTGCAAAGATCATCGGATTGCTGCATATTTTGGATCAAGAGGTTTCTATTAACATGCAAATGCAATCAAAGAGCTTTTCCCACTGCTTGTAGAGCTGTAGTGAGTTCTCTGCTGTGGTTAGATTTCCTAATGCAGAACTGTGGGGAAAATGGTATTTTTGCTACTTTTAAGCTAATTAGCATGGTATTCAAAGCTTTAAGCTGCTATTGTAGCACTCCTGAACTAATTTGTATTGAATATATCTTGGATTTTCTATTGGATAAGGAGGGTGCCGTTTTAGTAACTGGACGACAAACTAGTTTGTTTCCTTCTTTGCTCTAAGAATGTTGACTGAGCCTCGCTCATTTGGTTCACGTTGATGACATTAGCAAATGTTCCTCTAATTTCCTTGCTGAGATAATGCTTAGGTACGGATGACATAATGCTCCAGTTAATTTGTGTAATAGACTGTTGCTTGATAAATTCAACCATTTGCATCGGTAATGGACAAAACCTGCTGACCGGTGTAATATTACTACAATGTTCAAACTAGATGCTTTCTTTCTTTAACTCGAAAGTCATTTCTTATCAACATTTTTTTTTGGATATTGGGACATTTGGAAGACCCCATCATTTCAATATTTTCCATGCTGTTATTATGTTGACATATTGTGTTTATGCAGTTTTGAATTTTTCTAATGTTTCTGACCTAAACTGAAGCATCCCAGCTGTATTTGTTTTCTGAAGTAATGCTAGCTGTATATTCTTTTTAGGTAATCCTATTTGAATTTTAATTTTGTAACTTTCTTGTAGTCATGCCATCATGGTAGACTTCATACTATAAAACCCTGTGCTTTCTATCCTCTTTAATCTTTTCCCCACATATTATGTGATTAACAGATACAAAATCGGTTCTTGGGGTTCTCGGCAAAGGATTCGGCTGTCAATCAGCATCCTTCAGCATCATTGCCATCCTACTCTCCTCCTAGGACTATCATCCTTGGCTTCAGCAAGGGTGGAGTTGTTGTCAACCAACTTGTGACAGAACTTTCTCGTTGGGCACCAGGATCAATGGAAAACACAGTTGATGTTTTGAGACCAAACCCATCGCATTTGACCCAGAATCTCTTGGTTCCTACTTCAAGTAGTGATGTGTTATCAAGTATTTCTGAATTCCACTATGTGGATGTTGGCCTCAACTGTGCTGGAGCATACATAACTAACCATGAAGTGATCAAGAGGATATGCGATTATGTCGTGCATGCTGGTAAGAACATCAGCTTTGTCCTTCATGGTACTCCAAGGCAGTGGTCTGATCCGAGCCGCTCATGGATCCGGAAGGAGAAAGACATAATGCTCCAGGTGCTTCGAGATGAAGCTCAGAGGAGTGAACTAAGACTAGTGTCGTCTGAAAAGTTGTATTTTGAGGGTAGACCTCACAGCCTGCTGATGCATTTTGAGATTTTGGAAGCAATGGATATAAGCTGATACTCAATCCGTACAGCTTGTAGCCTTGTATTTTCTCCATAGCATTTGCTACAGATAATGTAATGTGAATATACTTCAGGGGTCTTAGATGCTACTACTTTCCTTCATGCTGAAATGCTGAATTCAAGTTAGTGCCGTTCTGTTAGTTGTCTTTTACAAGATAGTGCAAGAGAAGTCATAGTTGACAATCAAAAACAGTTGAATACCTCAAATTAAAGTGATGGATGGAATACTTATGTGAGGTTCTTTGTCTGAAGATATTTTTGTTTTCCATTGGAGATAAGCGTCTTCTTTTTTTCTTATTTTTCTCGCTGTGCTTATGAAAAGATTAGACTCTCCATTATGAGCTCTGCTCAAGGCTGTCAGGATAATCTGTTCTCTTTTGCTGATGCATGACTTGCCGGCCTGCCATTTTCATTCTGCCATGCGATCAGCGGGATTGTCTTTTGTCAGTTTTTCCTCCCTAGTATTCAGCTGTGAACAAGTCTCCGGTATTCAGCAAAACGACCAGAGCCTGCTGGCTGCGACGTAGTTGTCGGATCGGATATAGCACGACCACGATACCGAGCAGTGACGTTTTCCCGCAACTGAATCCTGGTTGGATGGACGCGCTTAGTTATTATTCAGTTATACTGTTGGTCTGTTGCGATATGCAAAGGAATGTTGAGCAATTCTTCGTCAAACAGAAGGATCTCATCTTCATGGTCCACGAGACGCATAAAGATGAAGCCGTAGGTGTAGGATAATGCCAGTAGTGGTTCTGTTAGTAAAGTGGCTAGTGCCATACGAACACACACGAATGATACAAAATCAGATGGTGATTCCAGCTGCATTCTTCTCACTGTTCTTGTCTCACTCCCTGGAGAAGGCCTGAACCAGTCAAACGACAGTAGTGTTTGCTGTTTCAAACAAGTTGCCAGATAGTTTTAGCACGAGGCCTTTCAACCCTACCCGCAGACGAATCAGGTTGACGCCCCTGTGATCTCTCGTATCTTTATACGGGACGTCCAAATCCGAACCTGCAGTTCCAGAAGAGAAAAGGCAATCTATCTTTTTTGAAAAATGAGAACAATTCTACACTACGTGTGTCCCATCGGCAGCATTTGCAAACGTGTAAGACGGTCACCACCGGATCACGGAGCTTGGACGCATGCGACCTGTTGGTTGCTGCTGCTCATGCTCTTGGACTGACGCGCGCGCTGTCCGAGCTCGCTGCGCTCCGTTCTGGTCCTGATGAATGCTGCTGCTGGAAGCGATCCGCTGTCTCCTTGCGCGGCCCCTCGCTGCGGGACAAAACACGAGTAAGACCGCACGAACGGATCAAATCAACTGCAGGGCGCAGGGCGGCAGGCAGGCCGACGCTGATTTGAGTCCAAAAATACGCTTTTTGGGGGAGCCTGATTGCTTCCGTAATCGGATCGCGATCGCCCCTTGAAGGGGTCAGCTCAGAGCTCAGAGCTCAGAACTCTTTGTTTATTACTACCACTATCACTCACAGACCAACAAGACCTGAACGATCTGATCTTGTAGTGCCGCGCGGAATGCATGGTGCCTTACGTACGTACCCAAGGCGTGCTGGTGTTTGGGTCTGAGAAGCAAGTCAGCCTGCATTGCTTTTGCTTCCGTCTAGAAGAAGATACGTGTAGCTTGGGTGTTGAGAGTTCAGAGCTCAGAGCTGGGAGGAGCCGTCAGGGACTGAGATTCCTGCATCGGTTTGAGCTCCGAATCAGACCGCGGACGCGATAGATTTATGCGTTCAAAGCAATGCGGCCGTTTTCTAATCATTGCGATCACCTTGACGGGCTGACAGGTACACACACGGGTGTTTTCCTGGAAGCATTAAGCAAGTATCGTCCTAAGCATAGCAGTATCGTCGGATTACTCTAGCTGATCCGATCCGCTCGTTACTACCCAGGAGGGGGCGATGTGGATGCTGCCCTCTTCTCTTAGCAGGCCACGACGTTGGTGATTGCTTCATTTACCCTGCATATTCCAATCACCATCCCTGTCCCTGGCAGTCCATTCGTTCCCCGGCCTAGTGAATGTAACCACTTACCGGGCTGTGACAGCGAAATCTCGCGTAGGGACTAGAGACCCCTGTGTCAAGGGCCTGTCCCAAAAATTTTCACTCCAAAGTGTCACATCAAATTTTGCGGCACATACATAGAGTATTAAATGTAGACGAACAACAAAACTAATTGCATAGTTAGGTGAGAAATCGCGAGACGAAAGTTTCGAACCTAATTAGTCCATAATTAGATACTAATTACCAAATACAAACGAAAGTGCTACGGTAGCCAAACAGTAGCCAAACCTAAAAATTTTTGGGAACTAAACACGCCCTAAACTAATCCAGCTACTAGAAGACCGAAGCGAATAGGACAAATTCGGTTTCTTACCGGTACGACGATTAAAAATAAGAAGAAAAGAAAACGGTACACGTACTAGAGCACCTAGCTTTGCTAAGCAAACGCGTCCAAGCCTGATCAACCGTGGTGTGCTCAGACCTAAAAGGGGTAACTAGTGGTCTGATTCGTCTGCACTGTGTCATGTTATACAGCCTAACAATAAGGAGATATTCTCAGAGAAAAAAGAGGATAAGGAGTGGCTAACGCAAAAACCGCGTGGCCACGAGGGCCCGGGGGTGCACGCGTGCATCCATCCGTGATCCCCCAGACATCATCAAGCGGACCTGGACGTCCCGTGCGTTCGTGTCTCGACGCTCGGCCGGCCGGCACCCGGATCGCCTAAAATTCAGCTCATGCTGACCCGCAAGCGTCCAACGTGGGAGGAGGATTTGCATGCCCTCATCAGGTCCCTCACCCACCCCACCCCGCGAGGTCAGGCCGCGACGAAAACGGGCTGACCTCGCTCGGAGGACGGGGTCCAAAGCGCAAATCCAGTCGGTGCTGGACGCACGCAGCGGCAGCGCCGCTTGCTCGGGTCCCGTCCCGTCGGGGTGGGGCGGTCCGCCGTCCGCGGTCGCGGGTGCGGCCTGCGATAGTTTGGCGTGGGGTTCGTTTGAGTTTGACTTGGCTTTCCGCCTGCACCCACGTCGGTTTCTGGTTTCTCTCCGGGGTGGCGGGGGCGACTCTGGCGGAGAAAAAGTGTTGGTACGTGGTTATACGTGGCAAGTGTGCATGCGTGTGTACAAGCGGAGGCGCGGCCGTGCAAGGGGCTGCGCGCTCATCATGTACTACTACGTGGGGAAGCGCCACCCGATACGTGTCGAGAAGCGGTTAGCAGAGTAACAACCGACAAGGCAGCCTTTTTGCCACCGGTGGTATCGCTGTACCGGCAGCTGTTTGTTATACTGGCTGGATTAGTTTCTCCTCTAAAGTTTACTCCTTATCATATTGGATGTTTGCCATATGCATGAAGTATTAGATATAGATTAAAAATAACTAATTACACAGATTGTGACTAATTTACGAGACGAATTTTTTAAATCTAATTAGTCTATGATTTGACAATATAGTGATACAGTAAACATGTGCTAATGATAGATTAATTATGCTTAATAAATTCGTCTCACAGATTACTGAGGACTTCTATAATTTATTTTATTATTACTATACAAACACTCCCATGTGACACCCCAACACCCGATGTGATATCCTAAACTTTACTCTAGATTTAAACACCAACTAAAGACGATGCACACCTATACCTGTCCGTGTCACGTCCCGTGAACCCGTGACGGGTACGTGCGATATAACGATGCTCGCGATCGAGCCTAGCTGCCGGCCGGCCGGGTTGTTAATCAGTGTGCGGCACCGTCTCATTTAATCGTGGGGCTAGCAGCACTCGTCGATCAGGCTCTCCGGGCCCTAGTCACGTCTGCTAGCTGCAGATAACCCGTTCGTTGTTCTGTAACTCGATTGAAATTGACTGAAAAATATTGCTCCGACTAAATTATTACAAGAGAAAAATACTGTTATAGCTGAAAAAATAAGCCGAACAAATCAACATGGAGTAAGCCGAACAGGGCCCAACAATGGTGGCGAAGGGAACTGGACAGATGGGACCTAACGGTGAAGAGATCCCGTACGTCCATCTTCTATGTACCATTGCGTCGTCGTTCATAACACAGAACGTCTGTACACCGAACTCCATTTGGGTCGTTCATATCTCCACGCGTACATGCTTGCATGCTCTAGCACATATCGATTATCGAATGTGGTGTACACCCATGTGCGTACAACCCGGAAAACCTTAGCTTCCACGAGCAAAAAAATCAAACTTGTTGCCAAACTTCATGTACCAGACCAGCGTTATCAGAACCTTGTACTGGATTAAATCTGGACAGAAAACTCGAAGCTCATTAGCTCGCTCGACTCGCAGCTGGCTCGGCTTGGCTTGACTCGGCTCGTTACGAGCCGAGCTGAGCCTAGGTTTTAGCTCGTTAGTATAACGAGCCGAGCCGAGCTAACTCGCGAGCTACTCGCGAGCTCAACGAGCTGCGTTTCCAGGAAAGGAAGTCTGCAGGCCGCATTGTCGGTTGCCGCAGTCCACAGCCCACAGGCCCAGCTCATGGCCCATGCGCACATCGGCAGTCGGCACATAACAGAACAAAACCCTAAGCCTCCTCAGGGGCTCACGCAGTCACGCACAGGCGTAGCCGCCTAGCCGCCGCAAGCTCACGACTGCAGCAGGGCCAGCACGTGACCGCGGTGACGGCGGGGCGAGTGAGACGCCCGACGCCGCGACCGCAAGTCAGGCAGCCGCGACCAGCGCTTCTCCGTCTGCGAGTAGGTCTGGTTCTAGTCCTCACTCGGTCACTCCTCTCTCCTTTTTCCTCTAGATCTTCCTCTGCGGCTCAGCCGATTGCCGAACTACTACTGACCTGCTGACTGCTGTGCTCCAGGCCCTCAGCTGCGGCCATGGAGGGCGAGAATAGTGCATCGCCGCGTCCTCCAAGTTTAGAGTCAAGGAGTAAGCTTTGTGGACGACGAACTAGCACTCGGTCTTCATCGAATCCCACTCTGTCCATGGACGTGGTGGTAAGTTATCTAATTTCAAAATACTAGTTCATACAGTAGAGACTTGAAAGTTGAATTTGCTTGATTCATTGATTGGTCCATAGTTATAGGAATCATTGCTATCCAGATTATTTAATTATTGCTATCCAGATAATGAATTTATCCCCAAAAATGAAGAATGCCATACTTTATTTTTAATGCAATAGCAATGATTCAGCTATACATTAATACATGTATGTTTCTTTGTGCAGCCATTGGAGAAAGTTTTAGAAGATGAGGAGGACGAGGGATGATATGTCTGAAAGCCTACCTACAGTTGATGGTGGAAGTGGAAGCCAAAGGGATGATGAGGTTGATGATGGCACATCAAAGGCTAAGAAGGCAAAGACAGGAGGGAAAAAAACTGGTGTTACATTGTCTCCCAGGTGCAAGATAGCAAGAGGCAAAAGGGCTAATTGCTGGAAACATTTTAAGGTTGTCAATGTCCCATTCAAGAAGGAGATGGGTGTCATGGAGACAAAGGCAAAATGTAAGTTCTGCTATAGGAGTTATGTGGTGGTGCTACAACAATTCTGAACCGGCACCTGGCTAATTACACACAATATCAGAACAAACTGGATATATATCGATCGTGTGATTGAGCAGATGCAGTACGTACAGCTTTGATCGTTTTATTTGCCAGCGTTTGACGCGTCTCATCGTATACAGTATATCTTTTTTCACACAGTTAGGGGGTGTTTGGTTCTACAGAAAAATTTTAGTCCCTGTCTCATTGGATGTTTAGACACATGCATGAAGTATTAAATATAGACGAAAAAATAACTAATTGCACAGATTGTGGCTAATTTGCGAGACGAATTTTTTAAACCTAATTAGTCCATGATTTGACAATGTGGTGCTACAGTAAATATGTGCTAATGACGGATTAATTAGGCTTAATAAATTCGTCTCGTAAATTAGTCTCCATCTATGTAATTAGTTTTATAATTAACTCATATTTAGTTCTCCTAAATAGCATCCGAACGTCCGATGTGACATGGACTAAAATTTAGTCCATGGAACCAAACACCCCCTTACTTCCTAAGTGCCATTAAAAACATCGTTTTTTATTTTTAGACTTCATGACAGTTCGTTTTATTTAAATTTTTTATATAAATAATAAAATAAATAAATTATTATTAAAATATCTTTAATGATAAAATAAGTCATAACAAAATAAATAATATTTATATAAAATTTTTAAATAAGACGATCAGTCACACGATAAGCTTTTTACGTTTAAAAAGCCAAAAACGACACTTTGATGGAATGGAGAAAGTACACGCCGGCACGAGTTAATGTGCACATCCAGTCGGCCATCCATCAACACCGGCAGACCCATCGATCAACATCCGCCTTTAACTGAGAGTCTAGCTACGCCTACAGGGTGCTGCTGTTCGCGGTGTAGCCGCTCATCCCAAGGTCAAAAGGAGAAAGGAGGGGCCGGCAGCTCGATCGGGCCGACTTGCCGAGACAGCAGCGGCAGCGCCAGGGCGGCAGGGCAGCCGGATCCGGCAACCAGGTCCGCTGGATCTGCGTCCGAGTAGCCACGGCCCACGGGTCAGGCTCCTCGCCACCTTTCATCCCCTTCCCTACCCGCGAAACTATACGTTACCACTCTTTTGTCTTTTTTTTCCGACGAAAGAGAATTATATTAGATAATAATGGGGTATATCAACACGTTACAAGCACTCTGGATTACATAAATATCTACAAAATGATTCTCATCTATATTGTACCCACGCTGTGAATAGCTCCAGATTTCAAAACCAAACATTTACGACGCTTTGCAGTATAGATGACCGCACATGCAAACACTCGGCAAAAGGCATGATAACAGATTCCTAACGAACGATAACCAATATTTATGTAGGCGGAGTTGAGAAACTTCTTCTTTCTGGTGTCTTTCTTCACTTTTTTCTGCCACAGAAGAATGAGGAAGACTCATCTGAAAGTTATTTTTTATAGTTCTTCATCGTGGCCAGATCTAACCACAACAAAACAGAGAAGATACCAGAGAAAATTATTTCATGGCGGCGACATCATCTCCACCTTGATATCGCCGTCCGAAAAGAAAGGTCTCCATGTCGTCAACCCGGTGAAGTTGCTGACGCCGTAGTTGTCGCCCTCATCTTCAACGGAGCTGCCATGGGGAATACAATTCCACCCTTCCCCTTCACCGTCGCCGAAGAGGAGAAGGAGGAGGAAATAAATCCCCAATACCAACAAATTTGGCATGAAGAAACCCTAATCCTAAGATCTCGATCAACTAGAAAAAAAACTTACGAAAAACGATGGATCCACACTCCCTCCGGCCTCCGGCGATATGTCGGAGGGGAAAGGGAGGGAGACCAGCAGGGGTGGAAGGCGGCGGCGGCGGCGCTTTAGGTCGAGACGCGCGAGAGGGGCGGAGTCGTGACTCAACGCTGCGCTGATCGTTACCACTCTTTAGTCTTGACTCGCCTATTAGCTAAGCTAAAGGAACCCAGCCACAACACACGGGTCTGTACAGTACAGATGTAGCGAGATACTCTCCCCATCCTAAATTATGGTTCGCTTTTTAGGTGGGTTTTTAAAGTAAAAATCATATAACTAGAAAAAACAAAACGATCTATAATTTAGAATAGAGAAATGGTACTCCCTCCATCCCAAATTGTAAGCCATTCCAAGAATCTTGGAGAGTCAAAGCATCTCAAGTTTGACCAAGTTTATATAATAAGATAATAACATTTATGATACCAACTAAGTACCAATAGATTCTTTGTTAATTATATTTTTATAGTATATCTAGTTGATGTCATAAATCTTTGTAAATTTTTTTATAATTTTGGTCAAACTTGAGAAGCTTTGACTCTCCAAGATTCTTGGAATGACTTATAATTTGGGACGGAGGGAGTACCACGTAAATAGCATGGATAGCTAGTTTGTTTTCTTTTCATCACATAACATTCAGATTTTTCTTTAAAATACTTTTGTAAATAGTTGTATAGTATTGTTTAGTTGTATTAGTTACCTCTTTTATTCATCAGCTGTATACATTGGCGTGAATAACCATATATCTATCACCAATCAATTTGTTGGCTTAAAACTATTGTCATCTTTATTTCATCTTCTTTTCCTCACTCATATCATGAGCTCCATTCATCAATAAAACCACTGGCATTTTTCAGTTCATCCTGTTCTTCGTCTTCTCCTAAATTTGAACTCTAAACCATCTTGTACATTATATTGGGCATTTTTTGTGCTATAATATTAAGTACATTAATATACATGACAAAGGTACTCAAATATTAAGTCATTTATCGATTTACTTTTGTATAGGTAAATCGTTTACCTGTTTGTACATTATAGGAGCAAAATGCTCATTGAGCTTTAAGACGGCTGATGTGTGGAACAGCGATGTCGTGACAGATAACCCTTACTTCTCCATTTTTAGCTGGTTCGTTACACGAGACTAGTAAGCAATTACCGGATTCCTCACAGCGGGCCATGTGTGTCTCGTCACTAAATTATATAGAGCCCGTAATATTCCCCCTCTTCCAGGGGGCGTTTAGTTGCTGCGGAATCGGCGCCGCCGGAAATCGCGCAGTACTGTACTGTACTGTAGCATTTTGTTTGTATTTGGTAATAATTGTCCCATCGTTGACTAATTAGGCTCAAAACGTTTGTCTCGTAAAGTACAACCAAACTGTGCAATTAGTTTTTGATTTCGTCAACATTTAGTACTCCATACATGTACCGCAAGTTTGATGTGACGAGAAATCTTCTTTTTGCATAGTGCCAAAGTTTAGATTTTGGTGGAACTAAACATGGCCCCAATCTCCTTTTATTGCTAAACCTGGAAATCAGAAGAGAAAAAAAAAAAGTTCTCCCCTGACGCCTATAAGTATGCCGGCCCAGCTCAATCCCTCCACCGCAGTTTGCAATCGCACGCATCCAAAGTTCCAAACTCGTGAGTCCTGTCTCGCGACCTCCACTTCAGCTCCACACACACCGCCCGCGAGCTAAGCACGAGCCCCACACCCGAGCCATGGACTTCAGCGGTGAAATCGACGACTTCTCCCTGCAGCTCATCCGCGAGCAGCTTCTCGGCGGCGAGGCTTGCCTCCCCGCCGTCGTCGTCCCTAACGCCGCGGCGTACTCTGGCTTGTCAGTTCATCATCCCACGCAGGCGGCGTTCCACCAGCCCGCCGCGGCGTTCTTGCCGCAGCAGCAACAGCAGCAGGTTGCGTACGTCGACTTGACGAACGAGTACGCCGCGGATGCCACTGCCGCCTCGGCCGGCGAGGCGGCGGTCTTCCGGGCGGAGCCGGTGATGATCCGGTTCGGGGGCGAGCCTTCGCCGGTGTCGGACCCCAGCCGGAGGCCGCTGCTCACTATCTCCCTGCCTCCGACCTCGCACGCCTGGGGCTCCGCGGCCGCCGTGCCGCTGGTGGAGGCACAGGCACAGGCCGCGGCGGCGGCGGCCCTGGTGGACGTGAACGACTTCCACAAGTACCGCGGCGTGCGGCAGCGGCCGTGGGGCAAGTTCGCGGCGGAGATCCGCGACCCCAAGAAGCGCGGGTCCCGCGTATGGCTCGGCACCTACGACACCGCCATCGAGGCCGCGCGCGCCTACGACCGCGCCGCGTTCCGCATGCGCGGCGCCAAGGCCATCCTCAACTTCCCCAACGAGGTGGGCTCCCGCGGCGCCGACTTCCTCGCGCCGCCGCCGCAGCCCGCGGCGACGACGACGACGTCCCAGAACAAACGGAAGCTGCCGCACGACGCCGCCGAGGCCGGGGCCGAGCCAGCAGCCAACAAGTCCGTCAAGGCCGAGGCGTTCGGATCGCCGGCGTCGTCGCTGACGTCGCTGTCCCCCGCGACAACGACGACCACCACGGCCTCGACAGTGACGACGTGCTCCCCGTCGTCGGAGGCTGGAGCCCACCACGAGGTATTTCCCATGACGCCGTCGAGCTGGACGTGGGAGCAGCTGGAGGGCGTGTTCGGAAGCCTGTCGCCGCTGTCGCCACACCCGCAGCTCGGCTTCCCGGAGGTCACCGTTAATTAAGCGGTTATCCATCGGCCCTTAATAAGCATCGACGATAGGTGTAAAGACGTTAATAATTGTTTAGCGGTTTTTAGTTACGCACGGCCCTGGCTTTGGACTCATCTTGAGGATTTGGCGTAGCGCTTTGGAGCTGCATGTGTGTGTACAGAACGAAAGGAGGTGATATAAGCATGGACATAGATCAACGGCATAGATGTGGAAATATATACAAATATACAGGGGTAATTACACCAGAAATAGAAGTTCGTATAAGATGTTTGATGTGATTTTGTACATTAAGTAAAGAAAAGAGTGTACATGCTTATTTAATACAGTAGTTACATATTTGTGAACCATATCATCAGTTCGCCATATTTATGTTGCTTTTGCATTTTTTTTAAATACGGCAAAAGCTTTACCGCAGATTTTATTATATTATACGATAAAAAGGAGAAAAAAGGCCTTTGCATTTTCTGGTGCCATATATTTGATCAACACGTAGATAGATGTAGGGAGAACAGGTACCTGGGTAAATATAAATAATAAAAAAATGATATTGGGGGATCCGAAAACCTTCGTGTGGCCTGCTACTAAACGCCAGCCAAATGTTGATGAAACTGCAGCAAAGAGATAGGATAATATTTTTTAGCAAAGTGATCAAAGTATTTCTTTTTCTTTTTCAAATCACCAAGCAAGATGCGCTGGGTTTGCTCTCGTGGAACCTTGCATGGGTGCTAACAGACGGCAGCTTGCAACTATTTGGTTCTATTTTGAGATTTTTTTTCTAGGAACTTGCAGTCATTTTCACCCCGTCTGAACACTTAGTCCATTACTTGCAAGATGTTTACGTTAGAATGCAAAACATTTGAGACTGACGGCCCGATGCTCATCAGATCAGCGCAACCATTATGTTTAAGCCTTGCAAATGTTCTGTGTTTGCTCAGCTAATTAGTTGTCTCAACTTAACTACAAATGACGCATATATATTTTTCCTTTAATCAGGCGTAGACTGTGTAGACTGCTTGAGAAGTTAAGATTAGAATAAGGCGCACGCATGCATGAGCTAGCATGAACGACGCTGAATGTCAATCGTCAACTGCTGCAAGTACGTTACGTTACGTGGTCTGATCAGAACAGAGAATCTGGAGTTGGCAAGCATAAAAACTCTACGAGAGTTTACCGCCAGTCCGCCACATGGCTGCTCGCGGTCAGTTGCTTCGACGACCGGGATACCAGCGTGAAACAATCTACGTTGGTAATCTCGTCGGGATCTCCTTATGGATCAGATTAGCAGTACTCAGGTAGTACGCTTTAAGGAAGCTGGCACGAAGCTACACCTACACGTAAATAAGGTCCTCCCAAAACAAATGTAAATAAAGTCAGTTACTATGTACAGTACTAGCTAGACGATGGACTGTTAGTGCAGTTCCTTATATTTGTATCTAATCAATGCATTTTGTGCATGCGTGACTTCGAGTATCAATCATCGCCGCATGTTTAGCTAGCAAGCTCAAATCGCAGTGGATCAAAGCTAGGTTCGATCGGTTAGAATTTTAAGTTTGGTTTGAAACATGTGCGTTCAACGGAGAGAAACGGCTTCCGTACGTTTGTAGTAGCTAGCCCTCGTTGAGGAGAAATGAATGTACGTAGTCAAGAAATGGAGAACAGAGGTCGTCACTCGTCAGTCTACCCTTTTCCTGGTCAAAAAATAAATGGAAATAAAAATTTTCGGATCTCCCCAGTTAGTAATTCATGACGCAGTCTACGTGGTGCTGAAAAACCGTTTAAAATTCCAACTTCACGTGTTATACTAATTGCATCCTGAATGGTAAGACTGATAGCAGCAGATATCTTCCCTAAACTCTACCTACATGCCAGTGCTAATGCAGTATACCAGCAAGTATAGTAATGGGCTATGGGTCAGCTACATGCTGGGGTGGAGGGGAGAGGGTACGAGAGACAAGAGAAGCAAGTTGTAAGTTTACAGTTGGTTTAGACATAAGAACTAAAAAGTTTTATGAGAGAGATAAATATGTCATATATTAATAATGAAGATGTAATTATTATATATATATATGGGCTGAGAGATAGGCTGCAACGATTCATACAGACCGGCTCTAAACATTATGGAGCACAGCCAAACAGGCGCCACAAAAGCCTACATCCCTGTCAGTCTCATAGACGAGGGCGATTCCATTCCACGAGAGAAAGCTGTATAGATGCTACGTCTTTTTAAAGCTTCTGGAAAACAAGCGGGAGTATGCAGCACGTCTAGACCAAGATACGGCCTAGCAGTACGCAGGATGCAGGTGAAAGCGCTGCCGGCCTTCAATTCCGTGGCCAAAAATCGCGTGAAAAGCCGCAAAAACTTATTTACTAGTCTCGGGTTTACGAACGAAAGCGCAAGCGGGTAGGAAATTTGGCATCCCGAGGTCAGCCGGCCGGTCGCGGGTGCGGTCCACCTCCAGCTCCAGGGTAGCAGCACCGAGGCTGGCTTGGCTGGCGCTGTCGCAGTTGAGAGTTAGGCGTTCCCACCAAAATTCAAACTTTGGTACTATGCAAAACGAAGATTTCCTGTCACATCAAATTTGCGGTACATGCATGGAGTACTAAATGTTGACGAAATCAAAAACTAATTGTACAGTTTGGTTGTACTTTGCGAGACGAACGTTTTAAGCCTAATTAGTCAACGATTGGACAATTATTATCAAACATAAACGAAATGCTACAGCACACTACAGTAATCTATAGTATTCCGGGCAACTAAACGAGGCCTTAGTTAAAGGGCCACACCAACACCACGTCGCAGGAGAGGAGAGTGTTGGTTGGCGAGGCTAGGGTAGCAAGGCGATTTCATACAGCCTTTTTGACGAGTAGTTTAAAAACTTTAAATCTTTCAGATTAGTACATAGTATTGCTGCAGTTGTACTTCGAGAGCTGGAAAGAAGGAACGAGTATACGGTCAGAACCGCTAGCTTATAGACAGATAGATTGGTGGATTAAGTAAAACCGAATGCCGCAGTTGATTCATGGCGCTTCGATCCACTGAAAATTGGAATACCTATTAGCTGTCTTTCAACTGAAAGTTGGACAGGTCAGCTCAATCGTGTCCATGACACATCCCGACCACACAGATGATGGAGTCATGGAGAACGGACCAACGAAGTACGAACGTTCCCAGCCTCTATTCGGCAGCCATGTCTGCTGGACATCGTGAGCGATCTGCAGCTGCAAGGCACGGGCTTGATGATCCAGGGTCAAAAGTGACGAGGCCGGACTAGGGAGCTGCTGCTAACCGCTAGCTAGCTAATCGCAATAAATGCCCGGCCTGCATTCTTATCCAGGCATTCTTATCCAGCGGGCATGTTCAGTTACCTCCCAAAATATTAAATTTTTTTAAGATTTCTCGTCACATCAAATCTTTGAACACATGCATGAAATATTAAATATAAATAAAAAATAAAACTAATTACACAGTCTAGACGAAATCAACGAGACGAATCTTTTAAGCCTAATTATACTATGATTAGACACTAATTATCAAATAACAACGAAAACATTACAGTACTCATTTTGCCAAATTTTTCGGATCTAAACTGGACCTAAAGAACCGCGAACTGCAAAAAAAAGTCAGAAAACTTGTTGGGCACTCTGCACACGATTGGCAGGCAGGTGAACGCCGGAGCCACGCCACAGGGTGACTGACGACGATCCGTCGATCGGGACTGCAGTTAATGAGCCCGGAAATGCAAGGGTGCCGCCATGAGATCTTGTTTCATGCTAATCTTTTCTCTCTTCCTTTTGTCTTGCACGGTTATTAGCTGCGTTTTCACGAATGATTCAAGGGCTGACTTTTGGTGTCGGAGCTGATCGTAGACGACGCGGTCGGCTGTCAAGGTAGTGTCATGTCGGAGTGTATGTAAGGCTTGGTTTAGTTTCCAAAAATTTTCGCCCCAAACTATCACATCGAATCTTACGGTACATGTATGGAGTATTAAATATAGACGAAAAAAACTAATTGCACAGTTTGGTTGGAAATCGCGAGACGAATGTTTTAAGACTAATTAGTCCATGATTAGCCATAAGTGCTACAGTACTAACATTCGCTAATGACGGGTTAATTAGGCTTAATAAATTCGTCTCGCGGTTTCCAGACGAGCTATGTAATTAGTTTTTTTATTAGTATCCAAAAACCCCTTCCGACATTCCCGAAACATCTAATGTGACATTCAAAAATTTTCATTTCGCGAACTAAACGCAGCCTAAACGGCCGACGACCATTGTCCACAAAACAGTGCCCAGCTAGCTGACTAGTTTTAGTAGTATCCCTACTACTAGTAAGGTTCTGACTTACAACACCTCGGCACGCTTGTGTCTCTTTCGACGTGGACGAAGCCGTGTATGTAAACGGCCGACGACCATTGTCCACAAAACAGTGCCCAGCTAGCTGACTAGTTTTGCACGGTTATTAGCTGCGTTTTCACGAATGATTCAAGGGCTGACTTTTGGTGTCGGAACTGATCGTGGACGATGCGGTCGGCTGTCAAGGCAGTGTCATGTCGGAGTGTATGTAAACGGTCGACGACCATTGTCCACAAAACAGTGCCCAGCTAGCTGACTAGGGCCACGTTTAGTTTGGCGCCGGAATCGGTATTTGTATAGTGCTTGATGTGACGGTAACATTGTAGCAATTTCGTTTGTATTTATGAATTATTGTTCAAATATTGACTAATTAGGCTCAAAGGATTCGTCTCGCAAAGTTCAACCAAACTATGCAATTAGTTTTTGATTTTATCTACATTTAGTACTCCATACATGTACCGTAAATTTGATGTGATGGGAATCTTTTTTTTTTTTTTTGCATAGTATCAAAGTTGGGAGTTTGGTGAAAACTAAACATGGCCTAGTTTTAGTAGTATCCCTACTACATAGTAAGGTTCTGACTTACAACACCTCGGCACGCTTGTGTCTCTTTCGACGTGGACGAAGCCGTGTTTGCCTTGGTGGCTGGCAGCTTTGTCGAGCAAGTTCACGCACATGTAGTAAGGCCCTGCTTAGATTCCACCCAAAATTCAAAATTTTTCAAGATTTCCCGTCACATCAAATCTTGCGGCACATGTATGGAGCATTAAATGTAGGTAAAAAGAATAACTAATTGCACAGTTTGTCCGTAATTGGCGAGACGAATCTTTTAAGCCTAAATAGTCTATAATTGGACAATTTTTGTCAAATACAAACGAAAGTGCTACAGTAGCCAAAAGCCAAAAAATTCCGCATCTAAACGGGGCCTAACACCCTGGCCATGTTACGTCAATAGACATGGGCTTGATTAGGCTTTGATTGGTTTATGTCTACAACTTGCCACACTAATAAGTTGACGCGTTACAATTTTGTAAAGTACTGTATATGTTTGGTTCATGGCAAAACTACGGTGCAATAAACTTTCTTAATCCTATGTCCCATGTGTCATAGAGCCATTTTCTTGCTAAACTTTACCATAAACATAGTGCTAAATTTACTCACGCATATTTTTATGGCTCGCCCTTTATCAAAGGTTAGCTATGGCAATATGTGTGACAAATAACCAAACATGCTATGTACGCACGAGCTTGACGTAATATACAATTGTATGGGTAATACATTTCACATTTTCTTTTGTAGAGTATACCTTCGTTCTTAACTCAAAATTTATAAACTTCAATCACTAATTTAAGAAAAACTAATCCATCAACTAATGCTCCTAGACGAGCTAGAATCTCACGAGCCATAAGCATCAGAAGTTCTTGTTTAATACCTATAATAAACAAAATTTACTTATTCTTGCACGCTCTCTGCTTATTTTGTAATGCTCCGTCCCGAAAAAGTGTCGTCCTAACGTTTGAAATATGTCCCAGTAAAAGTGTCGTTTTAGCCTTTCTCAGTGGACCCTGTGGCTACCAGGCCTACAACCTTTCTATTCTCTCTCTCTCTCTCCCACCTCCCCTACGCTCTCTCCTTCTCTCACCGCTCGCCCCCATCTGCACCACGGGCCGCCGAGGGCAAGGCCTATGGCCGCGGCCTTCCTCCTCCAATGGCAGCCCCCTTTTCTCTTCTCGTCCGCGACGGACAAGGGTCCACGCGGGCACACCATCACCGAGATCCGCACACCAGGGACGTCCCCTAGATCCGCTGCCCCACCGCCAACGGAGGCCAGGCGAACCTCGCGGCGGAGGCGTGCTGTTGCTCCACCGTCGGATCCCTCGCCTCCTGCCGCTGCATCTTCTCTTCATCAGGCGAGACAAGCGTAGAGGTTCGTGAGGGCGAGCTCGGCCCGCGCGCCGGCGAGGAGGAGGAGCGCTCGCCGCGAGCCCAGCCCGCGCTCCGGCGAGGAGGAACGACGCTCGCCTAGATGTGGGGTCGGTGGGGCAGGCACAACCTCCGACGGCGAGGAGTCATCCCGCTCGCCTGCGAGATCGACGAGAAACATGAGAGGGACATCGAGATGAGGACGTAGGGAGTAGGGGTATACGAGTCTTTTTCCATCTTCGTTGGTTCGTGTGTTTGGTCCCAAAACGACCTCTTTCTCGGACAGAGGGAGTACACCTATAGTAATATAGATACTATGTAATATCCTTCCGACCGTGATAAACTTATCAATTAATTTATATTCTGTTCCATCCATATATATAGTTTTACTCTGTGTTGCCTCTATGTAATCAGTAAACAGTTTTGTAAATGATGATGTTGTAATCCTTGAACCTGATGGGCTCATTGAGCCTAGATCAATGAAATAAATTCAAACAGGTGGGAGCAAACCCCCCCCCCCCCCCCCCCCCCCTACCTGACATCTCCAATATGTCTTTAATATGTAATATGTATTTAGTTGACACCTTAGTTTAAGTTAGGGTGACTTTTGTTGTACCCATGTTTCATGGCGTCATGAACCTAGGTTTTGACTATCATTTTTTAATTTTTATCTTATTTGTTTTTTGCAAATTTTTATCCTCAAGTTAAATTGGAACTTTTATGCTTATTGTAACATCTATTCAGAGCTCTCATTTTGCATGTTACTAAAAATCTCATTTTTAATTATGTTTCTTAGTTTCATTGGTACATGAGTCATTAAGAGAATAGTTTCCATGATTAATGAAACATTATATAATATGTAGATACTCCTATCTTCAATATACCACCCTGCATATGGGTCCATCCTTGTTATCGGTTTGAGTATGTTTGTAGACTTATTTTAAGATGATCAAATCTTATTATGAGCAAAAAAATTCAAATAACTATATTTTTATAGTATATTGATCTGTACAACGACAGAACATGTATGATCATATTAAATATTTTTTATATTAATAATTATATAATTAGGTAATTTAGAACCATATATAGCATAATATATGGTATTTAAATATTTTTCTTAACAACATATGTTGGTAATTAATGATACATATTTGAGATAATATTTTTACATATAGAAGTAGTAATTTAGATGCATATTTAAGGGTTACTTAGATTATCTATCATATTAGAAGAGTGTGTAATTTAATACAAATTTAGAGGGTTACTTTAGATTACGTTTAATGATGACATAAGTGGATAATTTAGATGTAAATTTATGGGGTTACTTTAGATTATGTCCCATAATGATATAGTTGGGTTATTTAGATGTATATATTCAAGAGGTTCATTCATGTTGTTTTTATTATGACAGAGATGGGTGGTTTTTTTAGAAAACAGGATTGATCCGATGGCTACTATTACTCACCCTGTTCGTTTATGCTAAAATTTAACTTATGTTAATGCTTATGCTGAAATGTTATGAGAGAAAAACACTGTTCCATGGATGAAAAATAGCTCAAGCGAACATGGTACTATTGGCAATAAGAGTTTACTAAATTGATGACTAGGTCTTTCTTTCTTTTTTGAGAATTTTTAGGATTTATTTTCTGCTAGTGTATGTCATAAAGATTAATGTGGAGCTCCATTGGAACCTTCAATTAGTAATAATAAGATATTAATATTTGTAATAGAAAAAGGTATTAGTAGAATTTTCATGATTTTTTCACAAACGTGCAGACTTGCCCGTATTTCATTAAGAGGAAAGAAGTTCCAAGATTACAACAAGATCACGCAGGCCAACTAGGGTAGCGTGGTTTGGTGTGCGAGCTTCAACCCAAAACCGAACTCCCCAGCCGGCTGCAGCAACGCGCAAAAAGCTTACATTTAAGCTGTCTCCAACAACCAGAACCTAAACGCGACACCTATTCCACGGTTTGGGTCACGCACAGGGAAAGGGTCACGGACCCAAAACTTGCCAACTCCAACAGCCAAGAGGGCCAGAAACGGAAGGCGAGGAGCCGCGGTGCCACAGGACATCCCCATGCCGCATACCTCGACGCTGGACGCTGCAAGAGGACGCCACCAGGGCAGATCCGGTGGGGAACGAATGGATCCAGCCATGAAGTTCCTGGATTCGGTTTTGGAGGCCCCAGATCGACCTAGCAAAGAACGGCGACAAGCACAGACCGACACTCGACTCCGGAGCCAGTGAGGTAAGGAGACGAGGAGGAAGGGAGAGAGGCCGCACCTTGGGGCTAGGGCACCGCCGCACCACCACGCCGGGGGAGGGGAGGGCGCTCGCCCTGCGCCGCCGCCAGGGGGCGCGCTCACCCCAGCGCCGCCGCGTCGGCCCCAAACCGCCGCGTCGGGGGTAGGGCGCTCGTCCTACGCCGCTGTGACGCCACGCCTGGGGGCCTCCCTCGGCGGTGGGCTGCAGCGCGGACTTCGCACCGCCCGTGGGCGCCGGCGGTGCCCGTCCCCGGCCACGGCGCAGCGCGAGGGGGAGAGGAGGAGGAGGAGGCCGGCCGCAGCCACCGTGCCCGCCTGCGCCATCCGTCGCCGCCCTGTCCATGTGGGGATAGAGAGGGAGAGGGAGAGACCGACGGGTGAGACTGAGAGATGACGCTTATTTGTGTTCCGCGTCGCCTCGGACGCAAAATGAGTCGTGCGATTGCCTACTCAGTTGGAGCGTGTATTTTTTTCCGACAAAACACTGTACACCACACATTTTGAGTATGGGTCGCATTATGCTATTGGAGACAGTCTTACTACATATCTGATTGAGTAACGGCGGTGTAGATCAATAAAGTCTAACAAAGTCAAATCCATAGAGTAGTATTATAAACCGCCTATGTCGAAAATGTCTAATTACCTATTCAATCCGCTCACCTGGATGCAACTCAGAATTTTGTAGTCTTCGAAGTGAAACCTCCTCGTATAGGTTTCAGAAACTCTCAGGCCACCAGTGTTAGAATGATCTCAATCCCGAGTTGGGCCCAACGGCCCAACTCGGGCCCCTTGACCCACGCGCCCTGATCGGGGGCGCCCAGCCCACTATGGCTGGAGGGCCCCTGTCACCCTGCGCTATAAAAAGAAGGTGGGGGCCGATGGCTCAAGACACGAGGTTCACCGTGAGCCGCCACACCCACCTACAAACCCTAACCCGATCCTAGGGGCGCAGCCAGTGACGGGAAGCACCTCCGCCCGCCGCCACTGCACTGCACCATCGTCTACTACTTCACCGACCGACGCACCTCCCCTCTGCCCCGACGCGATGGCCGAGGGCAGCTCCTCCGCCGCCGGATCCTCTTCCTCCGCCCCTGTCAAACCCTCTGGTAAACTCCTCCCACTCTTCCTCTACTTCTCTCTGTCACTGTCTACCGATCCCAAAGTTGTACCCGCTAGATCACTGCTAGACGATCCTAAAGTTATAACAATGGTATCAGTGGCCTACCTAGTCAGTGGATCTCGAGTTTGGGTATACAAGAATCAAATCAAAGTTGTTGACCCGATTTCAATCGGATCAAGAAAGTTGAACCCTAACCCTAACGGATCTGGGAATGGGAAAGGAAAAGAAAGGAGACGGGAGGTCCTACCTGGGCCTACCTGTGCTCACCGCCACCGGCACCACTCCCTTGGTCCGGCGGCTGACCGCCGCCGTTCGCCGGCGCGCGGGTCAGAGGGCAGCGCCGCCGCCTGTGTGCGGTGTGCGCATGCGCCTGCTACTGGGCACCGTCGCGAGGCAGATCGACGGCGGCGCGCTCCGCCTAGGGCGAACGCGCGCGCCGGCGATGAGCCACGCGGTGGCGCCGGTCTTCATCTCTCGGGCCGCCATGGCCGGCTGCTGCTGCTACTCCGCGCAGAGAGAGAAGAAGAGAGAGCGCGCGGCGCTTGAGAAAGAAGGAAGGAGAGCACAGGGAGCCGCCGGCACCTGCTCCGGCCGGGCCGCCGGTGAGCCGGCGGTGGCGACCCGCAGGCGGCTGCCATGGGTGCTCGCCTCGCTCTGCTGCTCGGCGGCTGCGGCTGAGAAAGAAGGGAGAGGATGGAAATGAGGAGTTAGGTTTCCGGGGCGCCGGCTCGCTGGTTTTGATCCGGCCGAAATCGGCGCTCGTCCGTCGGATGAGTTTGGGCGGCCGAGAACGCTCGGGCCAACTTTTGGCCCAGGCGGGCAGAGGCGGCAGGCCGATTAGCCGGCCCAGGCCCACGTTAGGGCCTGGGACCGGATCGGCATGTGGCGCTGGCGGGAAAGGCCGAGCTGGGCTGGGCCGCCAGCAGGCAGCAGCGCGCGCGCGTGCGGGAGGCCGTGGGCCGAGGCTCCGTGTTGTGGGCCGAAATGGTTTTTTGCCTTTTGGAAATTACAGTTATGGTTTTTCTATTTTCCAGAATCATTTTGATGCATATTTGAATGCATTTTGAATTGAAAGATGATATTTTTTCTGCACAAATTTGTCCAACGATAATTTGTTCAGACAACAGTAAAGTTATTTCTCAAATGTTTCTGGAAAATTGATTATACAAAAGTTAAAGTTTCCGCTGCGTATTTAAATTGTTATCGTTTTCATTATTAAATTCGAACCAACGGGAGAGTTTAATATTTGAAAATGGATAATTTTACTGTGATTATAATGTTGTTATTATTCTGACCAACGTTGATTAATAGCAATATTATGATGTGCATTAATAGTTGTTGCCTACATTAATTCTATTTCTGCCCAACGGTGATTTAGAATTATTGCAAAGTAAATTTTATATTATGTTCTCACCTCATATGAATTGTAATTTCAGGTAGTTCCTCCCTGATGTCTGCCCTGAGAGAGATTCCACCACTGGGGGGAGACAACTACCTTGAGTGGAAGAGGAAGATTGACTTCACTTTCACTATAGCTGAGGTTGACTGGGTGCTCACTGAACCGTGTCCCACAGTGCCTGTGGAACCGGTGCGGGAGGCCAGTGAAAATGATGAAGCATGGGACAAAAGGGTGAAAGATTTTGGACCCATAAAGATGGCTTATGACATAAAGCATACTCGATGGGTCAGTGACAACAAGAAATGTTGTGCTGTCATTGAGAATACAATTGACCCAGCTCTTACAGGGTCAATTGAAAAGTGTGACACTGCTGTTGCTTACTTTGAGAGGATCAAGAACCAGTTCACTGGTTCCTCCAAAGTGTATGCTACCCATTTGTTCAGGCAATTGACAAATGAAAAGTTCAAAGGAGGTAGCATACGTGACCATATCCTGAAAATGAGTCACTTGGCAAATAAGCTGAAAGGAATGGAACTGGAGATACAACCACAGCTCCTTATCCATTTTGTTTTAGCTTCCTTGCCTAGAGAGTATGAGAATTTTGTCATAAGCTACAACATGCAGCCTGAGAAATGGGACTTAGACAAGCTCATTGCTCAGTGTGTTGATGAGGAGCTCAGGATCAATGGCCAACCTGGTGGCCAAGCGAACCTAGTCAAAGGGAAGGGCAAAAGGCCCTTCAATCCTGGCTCCCCAGCAAAGAAAGGTCCTATGCAACAGAAACCACACTTTCAGCAACAGGGCAAGCCACAGGCAGGTGAAAACTTGTGCTGGCACTGTGGAAAGGAGGGGCACAAGAAGACTGACTGCCCTGATTGGTTAAGAGAGCTCATGAAGAAAAAGGGTGAGAATATTATTTCATTTGTAAATGAATCTCTGTATGCAAAGTTTTCAAAGTCAACATGGTTTATTGACTCTGGTGCAACTATTCATGTTGCAACCTCTTTACAGGGATTCATTTCGACGAGAACTACGCTAAAAAGAGAAGAGGCCATTAGCGTTGCGAATGGCGTACAGGCTGCAGTAGAGGCAATTGGAGATGTAGCATTAGATTTACCTAATGGCTATAGTCTTACTTTGAGAGATGTTTTTTATGTTCCTACACTGCAGCGCAATTTGATAAGTGTAATAAAGTTGGATGATTCAGGTTTTACCTGTAATTTTGGACATGGCAAATGTGTCATTTGGTTTAATGATATTTGTGTTGGTCTTGCCTTCCGACAAGACGAATTATATATGTTATCGCTATGTGAAAGTGTGAATTCCATATGTAATGTGAATGATAGCGTTTCCTCGTCTACAAATGAGAAAAGAAAAAGAAAGCGAACTACAAACGCAACGGCGAAATTATGGCACTGTCGTTTAGGCCATATTTCGAGGGGGAGAATAGAAAGACTAGTAAAGAATGAAATTCTTCCTCCTTTGGAGTTCGCTGAATTAGAGCAATGCATCGATTGCATAAAAGGAAAATATGTAAAGCAAATTAAAAAGAATGCCAAACGAAGCACAGGAATATTAGAGATCATTCACACTGACATTTGTGGTCCCTTTCCTGTAAAGAGTGTGGATGACTATGACTCGTTCATTACATTCACAGATGACTACTCCCGGTTTGGCTATATTTATCCAATTAAAGGAAGAGATGAAGCATTGGATAAGTTTAAAATATTTAAGGCTGAAGTGGAAAATCAGCATAGTTTAAAGATTAAGCTAGTCCGGTCCGACCGTGGGGGGGAGTACTATGGTCGGCATACCCCATATGGTCAAGTTCCTGGACCTTTCGCAAGGTTCTTACAGGAAAATGGTATAGTTGCCCAGTATTCCATGCCGAGTGAACCTCAGCAAAATGGAGTAGCTGAAAGGCGTAACCGTACCCTGATGGATATGGTGCGCAGTATGATGAGTTACTCTGATTTACCATTGAGTTTATGGATAGAGGCATTAAAAACCTCCATTCATATTCTCAATAGAGTGCCAAGTAAATCGGTGCCCAAAACACCGTATGAATTATGGACAGGAAGGGTACCTTCACTAGATCACTTGCGTGTGTGGGGGTGTCCTGCTGAGGCTAAAGTGTTTAACCCAAATATTGGGAAACTTGATCCCAAAACAGTGAGTTGCCATTTTATTGGCTATCCTGAAAGGTCAAAAGGTTATCGTTTCTACTGTCCCGATAGACTCACAAAGTTTGTGGAAATGAGACACGCTATATTTTTAGAGGATGAAATGATGAGGGGGAGTATGGCTGCTCGGAAAATTGATCTTGAAGAGAAGCGGGTGTGTGCACCCAATCCTGTGATTCAGGAGCCATTTTTCGAGCTACCTATTGTTCCTGCACCAATAGTGCAAGACACTGTGGAGCAAGAACCTGTTGTTGTTCCTCCTGTGGTAACAACAGAGGAAAATGAGGAACCTGTTCAGCAGGAACCCATTGAAAATGTTGCCACAAATGAGGGGGAGCAATCTCAGCCTCCAATAGTAGATGTGCCAAATGTAGAGGCCCCTAGAAGGTCTCAAAGAGAAAGAAGGCCAGCTATCTCCAGTGATATATATGAGTTAAATAATATCACTGAAGAGTATCAAATGGAGGGTGATCCCACCTCATTTGAACAAGCCATGAGAAGCGATCATTCATCCAAGTGGTTTGAAGCCATGGAAGATGAAATGAGATCGATGAGTGCCAACGATGTTTGGGACTTGGAAGAAATTCCCAAAGGAGCTAAAACAGTAGGCTGTAAATGGGTCTACAAAATAAAATATGACTCCCAAGGGAAGATAGAGAGATTTAAAGCGCGACTTGTGGCTAAAGGTTTCACACAAAGGGAGGGAATTGATTACACTGAGACCTTTTCTCCAGTCTCATGTAAAGATTCTCTCAGAATAATAATGGCATTGGTGGCACACTATGATTTAGAGTTGCATCAGATGGATGTGAAGACGGCATTCCTAAATGGGGATTTGGAGGAAAATATATACATGGCACAACCGAAAGGTTTTGTCGTGGAAGGCAAAGAAAAGATGGGATGTCGCCTAAAGAAATCGATTTATGGGTTAAAGCAAGCTTCAAGGCAGTGGAACTTGAAGTTTGATAAAACTGTAAAGAATTTTGGGTTTAAAGCAAATGTCGAAGACAATTGTGTTTATACAAAGTTTAAGAATGGGAAATACATTTTCCTAGTCCTGTACGTAGACGATATTTTACTTGCAAGTAATGATATGAGTCTACTATAGGAGACAAAAAGATTTTTGTCCTCAAAGTTTGAGATGAAAGATCTTGGTGAAGCTTCCTATGTTTTGGGCATAGAAATTCACCGAGATAGAAGAAAGGGGGTATTAGGACTGTCTCAAAAGGCATACATTGAAAAGGTCTTGGAGAAATTCCAGATGCATAAATGTAGTCCTTCACCTGCACCTATAGTCAAGGGCGATAAGTATGGGGATTTTCAGTGTCCCAAGAATGAGTATGAGCTCAACCAAATGAAAAGTGTTCCATATGCTTCAGCTGTTGGACATTTACAGTATGCTCAAGTATGCACACGCCCTGACTTGGCTTATGTAACCGGGTTGCTTGGCAGATTCCAAAGTAATCCAGGTGTTGAACACTGGAAATTGGTAAAGAAAGTTTTGCGATATTTACAAGGTACAAAAGACCTGATGCTAACATACAGAAGATCTGAATCCCTAAAGATCTTGGGATACTCAGATTCTGATTATGCGGGAGATGACAGAAAGTCAACATCTGGATATGTGTTCACTCTCGCAAAAGGAGCTATATCATGGAAAAGCTCAAAACAAACAGTTACTACAAACTCTACTATGTATGCCGAGTTTGTGGCATGTTATGAGGCATCAGGGCAGGTGAATTGGCTAAAGAAATTCATACCCGGTTTAAAAGTGGTCGATGACATCAATGGACCAATGACTCTATACTGTGATAATAATCCAGCTATAGAGTATGCTCACAACAATAGGTCAAGTGGTGCTGCCAAACACATTGACATAAAGTACTATGTTGTGAAAGAGAAAATCCAGGATCGTGTTATAAATCTTGAGCACATAAGCACTGAAAAGATGCTCGCGGATCCGCTTACAAAAGGCTTACCACCCAAAGTGTTCGTTGAACACGTAGCCGGCATGGGTTTAAGGAGAAGCCTATGATTCCTGGATAATAATAAGGGCCCAAAGATAAAGTATTTATTTATTTCAAACCAGAGATGTGTATTGTAGCTGTGAAATCCAACGGCAATAGACTGTGACGATGAAACATGTTCTATGCACAAATCTGAGATGGAATAAGTAAAATGAAAAGGTTAAAGTGAAAGAGTAAAGTTAAAGATAAAGTTAAAGATGAGATCAAGGGGGAGAATGTTAGAATGATCTCAATCCCGAGTTGGGCCCAACGGCCCAACTTGGGCCCCTTGACCCACGCGCCCTGATCGGGGGCGCCCAGCCCACTATGGCTGGAGGGCCCCTGTCACCCTGCGCTATAAAAAGAAGGTGGGGGCCGGTGGCTCAAGACACGAGGTTCACCGTGAGCCGCCACACCCACCTACAAACCCTAACCCGATCCTAGGGGCGCAGCCAGTGACGGGAAGCACCTCCGCCCGCCGCCACTGCACTGCACCATCGTCTACTACTTCACCGACCGACGCACCTCCCCTCTGCCCCGACGCGATGGCCGAGGGCAGCTCCTCCGCCGCCGGATCCTCTTCCTCCGCCCCTGTCAAACCCTCTGGTAAACTCCTCCCACTCTTCCTCTACTTCTCTCTGTCACTGTCTACCGATCCCAAAGTTGTACCCGCTAGATCACTGCTAGACGATCCTAAAGTTATAACAACCAGTTCTGCAGACGTTTTGGACCATTGAGTTCAGAAATTCTCAAAAAACGATAGCCACGCCATGAGCCATACACATCCAGCGCTAGGCGACAGAGGGGTTACATGAAGTTCCGTGACAGGATCATCATCTATCTATACGCAGCAGCAACAACAACAACAACGTTGACTCATGCTTTCAACCATCAATTCATCTAAAAAGTCAGCCGCTCCGGGGCTCCAAAGTCTTCAGCAGGTAGAACGAACAGCGACGGGACGAGCTAGAGAGCCGTCCGGTTGTGAGCTCGATTCCCTGATGCGGATGGGCGCCGCGCGCAGGACATGGATCTCTGATCTCCCCCCCTCCCCCCCCCCCCCCCGCCCCCCCCCCCCCCCCCCCAAGTCAGCAAGCATCGATCAATCGCTTTCCGTCGACACGGGAGCAGTGCACAGCACTGCAGCGAGCTTGCGAGGCCATTAATGGCAATGCAACTATGCAAGCACATATCCTGCGCACGTCAACCCCGTACACACGCGCTGGAGGCTGGAGCGCTAACTAGGCCGGTTTCGTTCGTTCGGCTCTTGTGATCCCGGCAACCTGGCCGGCTGGCCGGCGGACGGTGGCGATTGATTCACACGGACGCGCGCGCGACGGTTTTGCTGCCCGTGCGAGACCATTTAAAAAGCTAGCGGATCAGGCCAGGCCATCTGTGCGCGGTGCGCCGACGCGCGTCGCTGTAGCTAGGAACCGCCTCGCTGTGCGCCTGTGCCGCCGGGGGGCAGCCACAGCCAGAGAGAGCGGAGCCGCGCAAGTCAGCTGCTGTTCCATCACATGCCGTGCGCCGCGCCCGCTCCCGGATAGTGGACACGCGTCGCTCGGTCCCCGCCCGTACGGTGCACGGAGAGGGTACGCCACAGGCGGCCAGCGGCTAGGCACGCCACCGCGGCAGCAAAGTCGGCATCGCATGCAGGGGAAATGCCCAGTGCCGCTACAGGACAGTATGTGCCGGGGGAAATCCACATGTACATCCACACTGCCCGGTTTCTAGCTGCTAGTACGTGGACCTTGCTGGCAGGTGAATGCCACATCTTTCCGAGGGATGCCGTGCCGTTCAGATAGTCGATGAGACATGTGTCCCTTGTGATAGTGACATTACGCAAAAGATGTCAAAACTGCGCCAGAAGGTTTGCTACCGTGCCCAGGGTACATGAGCCAACAAACGTTGCTGCTCGAATTTGATTTATCGTTTTATGTACTGCTGCAATGCAATCAAGTCTACTGTAATGCACCTGTAGGTTAAGTTCATGTTTGACAAAGCGTTAGAATAACCTATTCGCACGCCATCTTTTTGGACACAATGGATCAAGTTCTGACGGCATGTTTAGTTCCAAAATAACTTCCCAAAAAGTGTTACAGTACCCATCACATCGAATCTTGTGATACGTGCATAGAGCATTAAATGTAGACGAAAAAAAACTAATTACACAGTTTGGTGGGAAATTGCGAGACGGACGTTTTGAGCCTAATTAGTCCATGATTAAACACTAATTGCCAAATAAAAACGAAAGTGCTACAGTAGCCAAAATTCCAAAATTCCCCCAAACTAAACACGCGCTAAATCCTTAATTACTTCGGAGGGACTGAGGGAGGAGGTTCAACCTTTTGATGAAGTGAGCATAAGACACTGGCATTGATTAAAGCGGGCATGCATGTCGTACCATAGAGCCAGCGGAGCATCGTTGGCTCGTGGCTGTGTTTTGTTTGGATTCACGTGGCTGTGTGTTTTGTATAGCAATTTTGTTCCCCTTCAGTTAGAAATACTTTGTTGTTTGTTAGCATTTTCTCGAAGCCACCCGAAGCTAATAAAACTATAACAATAGTCAATAGATGGACGTGTGCATTAATTAGAGACGGGAATAAAAAATTATTTCATCTATAAACAAATTAGATTCATGTTTAACTTATGCTTGATCTTGATTGGTTGAGCAGATATAGACGATCAGACATTCAGACGAAACCAGTATAGATCTGTCAAAGCCGTGATGTTGGTGGGCCTCTTCCATTTCCATTTCCATGCACTATGTGTCAGCTGTGACAACAACACCGAATGAACCCAATATCAAAGGATTCAAGGCCCAGTACGCTGTTGATTCATCAAAGCTCAATACACGATTTTATAACTCTATAAGGAAATTTCGTTTTTTTTTATAACAACCAACTGTTGATTCCCACTACTGTTAATTCTATAAGGAAATTTTCATCATAAAAGTGAAAATTTTTAAAACTATTAATTGTTATTGTTACTAGCATCATTTAATGCTACACTAGAATAAACTAAAGAGCATGTGTCCCACTACTCAGTTCCACGTAGTACAATTGTACAAAGCAGACAACTTTTTGAAATCCATCCATCCGCGTTGTTCTTATCCCGTTCCTTCCTTCTCGCCTTTCCTTGCGTTCTGTCGTGGGCGGCTCTGTTCGGCTCAAGCTCGAAGCTCAGGCAAGCAGGGCACACATGACACATTGAACTGGACTCGTATGATATCGCAATTCTGTCGCGATTCTAGCAATATTGCGCTCTCTGTATGCCGTCCTACGGCAACTCTGCCCAAAAACGATCCCAAAAAAAACAAAGATCCACAGAGCAACTCGTAGTCGTATCGCTCAGCGGCGACTCTACCCAAAAATGATCCAGACTCGTATCGCTCAGCTCCAGTACCAGTAGTATCGTAGAACCGAACGATCCTACGATTCATGTCGCGATTACTGACTACCTTGCCTGAACTACCATATCGGAACATGGGAGAGTCAGGTAAGGAACTAAACTAGCGCTAGTTATTCGCGAATAAAATACTGTATTTGTCAGCAGCCTCACCTGACCTACCTGTGTAACTGACAGTGGTGAACAGTGCTGAATGCAGGATTGAGTGAAACTGCAATGGCATGTAGAGAATTATTCAAAATTTATGCCCCCCCCCCCCCCCCCCCCCCCCAACTATTAAAGAAACAATGTGAATGCAACCATTTGATTGCATACCAAAAGCTCAAATACATCAACAGGCAGCAAGTATCTAGAGTTGTACACATAAGATGACAACAGAGCAGTTATACAAACTGATAAGAACAGTAGCAGGCAGGTACAATTGTACAAAGAGTACTAACAAACGATCTGTGACAAAAGACCAAATAGATTGATTCTTCATGACTCGGTAGGCTGCAACTTATTTTGAAACACCGTCGACAGCACAAAATTATGCAAAAGGTAGGTGCAGTAACTCTTGGTCCTAACTCCAGCTTACTTCATACCCGCAGAGGGTCTGCTGATCTGATAGAAGATGAAATTTACCTGAAAATTCATCGTCTGGCATTACAATCAAATAGATACAAGTACATTTGAGAGAGAGAAGGTTGATAATAAAGTATATCATATTTGGTTCTTTGAAATCCTACCTGTGAAAGCAATGCGGTTCCTATAATGAAATTCAACTAAGGCCTTGTTTGGATGATAAGCTAGAGATTGTTAAAAGCTGGCTTGAGAATTGTTAACAGTTGGTGTGAAAGCTTATATGTTTGATCAGCTAAAGCTTTTATGGTATTTTTGCCTCTCACAAGCTGGTAAAAGCCAGAGCCTGTGAGATTGTTACAATCTGGGTAGTTGGATTGTAAAGGTTGAGCTGTTTGGATCAGCTAGAGCTTTTTAAAAGCCACGACCCACAAATTCTAGCTGATCCAAACAGGACCTAAGTTTAACCTAATGATCTGGAATGGGAGGACCCCACCCACAGTTGACTCGAGGTATATGCTCGTCTGACACACACTGGGTCATGCCATCATGGGATGAAGAGGCAACCAAATCCTGCCCTCCTCCAGTCATTTTGGGCAGTGTGCTCACTGGTGGATACCCCCCCCCCCCCCCCCCCCACACCACCACCACCACCATGATCAACCTCTCCCACTCGAAGAGTTCTCACCATCTCACCACACCGACCACCATAGTTGATCAGATCTGCGGCCCAAGGCCTTAGCCGAAGACCAGCATAAGTGAAAGTCTCCGATCCCCAAACGCTAAAGCTCACTGGTATCCAGCTGCAACGTTTGGAACTCGCATGTTCACACGATAGACCCAGGCTTTTGGAGATTCAGGCTACTGAAATACAGGAGGTGTGGTCAGGAATACGTCATGATTGTTGACTGCCATAGCCAGCATTGAGGAATTGGAAACAGTAGGTACAGGATTTTTTTTTAAAAAAAATAATGACTCCCAAGTTACCGAAGGCTCGTCACAGTTTTGCAGTCTGGTCATTAATTTTGTCAAATTATGGTCAAGTCAGCTCTAGTCGATTTTATTATTGCTGAAACAAGGTTGATTAAAACTTTGCCACCAGATTTTATTCATCTTTACAGTGAAATATAATAATATATGCAGATCCTCCATACTCTATGTAGAAAGTAACAAGAAATCTGAAGAAATACTGCAAGCACAGATAAATGTTTGTGCGGAATCTATAGAGCCCTGCAGTGAGCTGCTGTGCAAACTGGGGCAAAACATGACGCATGATTCCAAGGCGGTAAGGCACTAAACAGTTGCTGAATGCATCACTTGCGGTCACAGTAAAAGGAGACTAGGAGCCAAGCCACAAGGCCTACTGATGATGGAGGAGCCATGATGTGGCCCAAAAGAGAGGAAAGGGCAGGTGATAAGCCAATGAGAGAATGATAGGAATAAGGAAGTGATTATTAGAATTTACAAGGATGAGACAAGGGGCAGCAAACCAAGTGGTACGTGAAGAATGTGGGAGAATAATGAGGGTTAGAGAAGACAATCACCTAATGGATTGAGTTTGTCATTTATAAGTACACATGAAGAGTTGGGAGTAACAATGAGAGCTAGAGGAGAGAATCTCCAAATGGATTGGTGCCCCAAAACTAGGGATGCAAGTGGGTACCCAATGGTATTTTTGGGTCGGCTAGTTTCTCTTGTCGCCATATATAAATTAATTAGGTCGCGTGCAATTTTGGTTCGTTTTAGAAAGTTTTGGGTCGACCTAATAACCCAAAATAAGTGGAACTTCCATCCCCCACCAGGATTTTCTAGTACAATTTGATTTGCTAGTAAATTTTTAGCAAGATGCCATGGGCTGCAGATTCAATCGGACAGGCGAATACCTAGAATTTTGATCATTGGATTACCCTAAGGATAAAAAAAAGCTTCCACTAACTGATTGCTATGATTGTTTTGATAAAAAAGAAAAATACTCTATTTCTAGCAATATAAATAAACACCTCATCTTTAAATCCCCAAATACTGAACCTCATCTTCAAATTCCACAACTACTGTAATTCTAATGAGAAATTTCATTTATTGAATGAAGAAATTGGTTCATCTGACAACCATTAGGTTAGGAGAACAATCATAATTCTTGTCCCAAATTAACTGTTTGAAACATTCAGTTATTGTGGACACCAATAAGCTACTACAATAACAAATATTAACCTAGAACTCTAGAAGGCCAAACTACACATTATTATGGTTTCCTACATTTATCTAGTTGCATCAGAGGTTTTGGCTCTCATGGAGTTCTCTATTCTCGTCAATGTCAATGGTGAGGTGTGCCTGCAATCGTCAATGTCAATGGTGAGGTGTGCCAGCAGCCCTCCACTGCCACTCCTAGACACTTGAGCTCAGATCTCAACTCCTTTTCCTCTTGTGGTCCAGTCTGATGCCCTCGTCTCAATTTTGCTGCTTTGTTCTAAAACTTCATGTTCTGATCTCAGCCGTGGTACGAAATCTGATTAGTTTTTAGCTCTAATTTGATGTTTGATGTGATGTGGTAGTTAAGGAATTTTCTGCCAGTAGCTTAGTTCTCAGTTAATTTCCGGGCCTGTTTTCCCCCCTTACCCAAACAACAGTTTACAGGGGAGTAAAATTACTTCTGTTTTCTTGTGCACATAAAGATTCAGGTGTAATTCATTTACTGTTGTAGAATAATCCAAAGTTTCCAAACATACCCTTACTGCACATAAAATAGGTTCCTTATGAGCAAGTATTGGTAGGATTCCATCATGGTGTACTCTAGTGTCACATACGTGAAACTAGCAAACACAGGTGACTAATATGTGCTCGTTTTATATCTGAACAAATTACATAATCTAAGAACGCAGCAACGCGTGTGGGCAAGGCTCAATTTCATAGCTTGATATGCAGAGGAACAAAACATGAAATCCAATTATCTTACCTTTCCCTCATGCAGAAGCTTTCGACGCAATCATTCCTGTCTTCCGGGCATAGGCAAAGATCCCTCCCGCCTCAATTACCGGACCAGCATCACCAATTGGTTTCAGCTTGTACTCCTTGCCAGAGGTGTGGTTAATAAAAACGGAGTTACCAAGGTCCACGGTGACCACATCCCCTGTCTTGCACTCCTTCCAGGCCCCAGCGTCCGTGAGCTCCAGAGGGTACACCTCTCCAGTGGCCACGGAGTTGCGGAAGAAGATGCGCGCGTAGCCCTCCGCGACGACGGCGCGTGCGCCGGCGGCCCCAAGCGCGACGGGCGCGTGCTCGCGGGAGGAGCCGCACCCAAAGTTGGCCCCACCAACGATGACGGCGTAGCGGGAGGACTCCTCACCCGGGGCGACGAACGGCGTCGGGTAGGCCGCGGAGGGGAGCCCCGCGAAGGCGAAGGAGCCGAGCTTGCGGTACTCGTCGGGCTTGGATGGCACCAGGGTGAGGTGCTCGGCGGGGATGATCTGGTCGGTGTCGATGTTATCGCCCACCACAAAGCACTCGCCGTGGAAAACGGCGGACGACGGGGAGCTGCTGCCCGCCGCGGCAGCGGCGGCCGCGGGGACGACGGGACCCGCGCGGCGGCATTTTAGGGAGTGGAGGCGGTGGCGGGTGAGCTGGGTGCGCCGGAGAAACGCGCTGGTGGGAGCTGGGTTGGGGGCTAGAAGCGCCGCCGTGGACACCGCCGTCGCCGACGGAGCAGCAGCCGCCATGATTGGGGAAATGAAATCAGGGGTGGGTGTGGGTCTAGGGCAAAGGCTCGAACGGATCGAATGCTTCAACACACTAGCTTAGGGCTGAAGGCCCATTTTATACATTGAGCTGCGTAATTTCGTAAGCGCCACGAAAGTAAGCCACGTCGGCCCAGCCCGGATTGACAAGTGCGTGCGTACTGAAAGCTTCCGTGAACGCCACGGAACTGTCAGGCGTCCGGTAACCAAAAGAAACTTTTCTTCTTGATTGGGCCGAAAGTCTGTTGGGCCGTACTTGTCTGAAATCTAGAATTGTATTCTGTTTGTTTTTTTAACAGAGGGAGTACAAGTACAACTCTAGTGCTGGACTGCCAACCGGAGGTGTGTCCCAGTGGCTCCGATGAACATACCAGACTAGTCACATACATGCGGGAATCGGGATCATAAAAATAAAGTTTCCGTGGCTCCATTTCATCATGCATTACATATGTATCGTCATCATTAGACGTGCACCTTGGCGTTTTGGAACAATCCGAACATAATCCCAGTCCTTCTCAAAGCGTTTCGGAACAATCCGAACGTAATCCCAGTCCTTATTGTACTGCCTGCAACAAACAACAAGTGCAAACAGTGTTGCCAACCACTTATTGATTTTGCGATCCAGAGCACGAGAGCATTGGGCGTAATTGATACAGTGCTACGACTCTATACGATGAGGAGCTGGCGAGTGGCGAGGCACTGGCCACCTAAAGCTGCAATCCATGTGTGCACCATGCATCTTGCATATATACGAGCCTCTCACCCTCCCTATATATCAGCATGGTTTTTTGTCATCGGATAAGCTTTCGCACACGCTGACACATGCTCATCGATCGCCGTAAGTTGATGCTTGGAGCAGTGTAGCTGTGTAAGTTCTCGGAACATGCTCGTGACCGACGACACGCTACTAGGAAAGCTGCCGATACATTGCTTAGCTTGCTCCGGACCGCGACGATTCCCACGCCGCTGGCACACGCAGCTTGTTATCGTTCTTGTGACAGTGACGTGGATTCCACGTGGGATTTTCATAAAGCGTTCGTGCGTGCAGTGCAGTGCGGCGCGAGCATTATTCTGTGGTCGCGCGCGGATCACTTCCAAAAACTCGTATCGATCAGCCGCGGAACACAGATCAGAGATCAGAGCGCGCAGCAGTTAAGTACGTAGCACGTCAGTCGATCTGTGCGGCTGGCGTTCATTCGTGGCTTTGGTGCTCTCGATCGGTGTCGGTGGCCCTCGCGTTCGCGTCCGCCTTTCTCAGTGGGATTCATGGAGGGCAGCCTCGTCCTCGATTCGGCCGCGGCGGGCTTGTGGGCGGCGTTCCGGAGCGGCGGTGCGAGCATCTTGAGCTGCGCCTACTCTTCTAGAGGTATGCATATATACACGACTTGTCTCGCCAAAACAGCCCTTTCTTCGCGCTGGCTCTGCAGCTTTGTGAGCTCGACCGTGCTGTCGTTGTACTCAGATCATGAGCCGGCGACGAGGGCTCGGGCGTCCTTCTCTTCGTTCGGTAGGATGCGGATGCGGAGGGCGGTGAACTCGGTGGCGCGCGTGAACTGGTGGAACGGCAATGGCCACGGGTGGACGACGGCGGCGCCGGAGGAGAGCTCCGTCCTGGAGGCCCGGGAGGACGAGTACGGCGGAATGGTCGTCGACGCCGACCGCCTGCCGCACGACGTGGCCGCGTTCGCGCGGTCCCTGACGGTGTCGCTCTCCTACTGGAAGTCGGTGGTGCGTCACCACGGCCGAATCACCTCTCCAGTGGTGAAGGCAAAATTTCACACCTGTTGAGCTCTAGCAGGTGCTTATATATATCACGGCAGTAGTGCTTTTTTACAGGGCAAGAAAGGGGTGTGGCTCAAGTTACCGTTGGATCGCTCCGAGTACATTCCATTAGCAGTAAAGGTATATTTGCGTAACCAAACAAAACTGTAAATAATGTGGTTAATTATTATTACGTGATGTTACGAATCTCTCTTTTCGTACCGGGTTCGAACCCCGTTCATGATGTTACTTGAGCATCAGTGAGCTATGTGCCTCTGTGCAGGAAGGATTCAGGTATCACCACGCAGAGGAGTCGTATCTGATGTTAACCTACTGGATCCCTGACGAGCCCTGCATGCTCCCTGCAAATGCTTCTCACCAGGTTGGAGTAGGAGCTTCGTGATCAACGACCAGATTGAGGTATATATATATCCGTACGTCGCTCATATGTTAGTGCATGTTCCTTGACGCGTGCTAAGGGCGTTTGGTAGGTCTCCCCCTAGTTCCGGCTCTGGCTCCTCAGATTCGGAGAAGCCCTGCCAAACACCCCCGGTAATGAGAAGATTTAGATTCCTGCAAGAGAAAAGGAGAAGAGTTTAATAAGTTTGCTACGTGTGTTTTTCATTCTGATTCTGATGGCATTTTATTTCTTGAGAACCCGACAAGGTCCTTGTAGTACAAGAGAAGTATTCTGCTTCAAGTTTGCTTGGTGCTTGGAAACTTCCAACGGGATTCATTCATGCGGTAAGGGTTCAGACGTTATGAAGTACTTCGATCATGGATGTATGCATGCATGTAAATGCTGAATGTTCCTTGCCCTGTGGCAGTCAGAAGAGATTTTAAGGAGAACTAAACAAGGGCTAAATGCTGAATGTTCCTTGCCCTGTGGTCAGAGAGGTCAAGGAGGAGACTGGAGTAAGAAATGGATTGTTCTGATTGTTTGAGAGTTAACCCTGTTCGCTTGTTGATTTCAGCCAGGCTTATTCAACCAACCAACATTGTTTCTCTCTCACAACAAACCAGCACCAGTCAGCCCAGAAACCAACTAACGAACACGCCGTTAGATTGTTCTGGTATTCATTCTTGGATTCAGAATTTTTTTTATGGAACAATCATGAACACAGTGTCTTCGCGCATTATGCAGGTTGACACTGAGTTTGTGGAACTGATTGCTTTTAGGTAATGGCTCTGCATGCTATTTGCTAGTGGTTTAATTCAGTAACGCACTCGTGCTGCGCGATAGAACAATTCTGCACATGCAGGCATCAGGCATCCAAATTTACAGAACGTCATCATATATCTGCTCGTTGCGGCCCTCGATCAATCTGTGGCAGGCACGCACACAAGGTGGCGTTCCAGAAGTCAGACCTGTTCTTCATCTGCGTGCTGAGACCACTATCCAACGACATCAAGATCGACGAAACGGAAATCCAAGCAGCGAAGGTACGACGTACTCGGCGCTTGTTCAGCGTTGGCTCGCCAAAGCAAGTCAGCATATATGATCTTCTGAACAGTGAACACGGTTTGCAGTGGATGCCGCTCCCGGAGTGGATGGAGCAGCCGTTCATCCAGGACGACCTCATGTTCAGGAAGATCTCCGAAATCTGTATGCAGCACCTCCGGAGGCGCTACTGCGGGCTGACGGCGCACCACGTGGTATCCAAGTTCGACGGCGGGACGTCCACCTTGTACTTCACGAGGCCGATCGTTTCTCGACAGATAAGCCGACTGAACCTGATTCGTTGCGAGAGAAAACTACTGATAACCAGGCTAATTGCGAGGAACTACTATAAGTTTAAGTAGCGAGCAGAGCGGGTTTATAGGACCTGGGGCGCGGGTATCTAATAAACACGACAGACGACGGTCGCTGGTGATGATAGGGACGAGACGGTGCCCGTATTATCTGCATAAACATGGAGCTTTTCTTTTTTAACTTGGTGGGCTGACTTGGGCTTCACATCAGGTTGGGCCAATAATTATGGTTATCGTATCGACCAATCAAAATTCAGCTGTAGATACAATTGCACGTATGAGTATGACCGTATTGCTTTCACGGCCGTAGTACACTGAATGCCATGTACTATCGTCGAACAGAATACAGATACCTTCCCCGCCGCCATCCTCTGCGGGGCGCTGCAGAGCACCGCGTTGGCCCTTACCCTTTCCGTCCGACCGCCTCAGGTGATTTTTTTTTAATTTTAACATTTTTTTGAAAACTAATTTTAAATCTAACACTGACTGTTTTTTTTTAAACTAACACTTTTGTTCGCGCCTATTGTCCTGGCGCGGCTAAATACCTGTGCCGCGCCATGCATGGTGGCACGGCAGCGGGCTGACGTGGCGACGACCGGAATCACGACCGGTGACGTGGCAAGGCTCTGCCGCGCCACCGATCTTGGCGCGGCACTGCCGCGTCACGGAGCATGGTGCGGCAGGACCAAATAAATATCGCGCGTGAGCCCGCCCACCCGCACGCACCCCTGCCCGCCCGCCCGCCCACTCCCGCCGCGCAGCACCCGCGCCGGCCGCGCCACGAACGTCGGTGCGTCAAGGCCGCCCACTCCTAAGGTAGCTCCCTCTCGATTTTATGTTATTTTGATTATTATTATTTTAGGATAATTGGTGATTTAGGATAATTAGTGATTTAGGATAGTTAGTAATTTAGGATAGTTAGTGTTTTATGATTGTTATTGATTTATGATAGTTTGTCAAATTTAGGATAATTAGTGATTTAGGATAGTTAGTGTCGATGTTTCACCACCGATAGCCTGCCACGGGGTACCCGGTGCAGTATGTTCGGGCTTCAGCGTATGCAGAACTCGACGGTAAACGTAACAGACAGTCGATTTATCTTGGTTCGGGCCCTTGACTGTGATCGAGTAATAGCCCTACAGTCCAGTCGGCGTTAGCCTTTGCGTTGGATTGATTGTAAAGTGTTGTGTTGCGTTATCTCCTCCGCTCTAGGAATCCGCCCTCCTTTATATAGTCAGGAGGCCAGAGTACTAGTCGGTTTACAATGTGAGTTTCTAGTAGGATTACAGAATAATACTACTACTACTAAGATTACATGGAAAGAATCTTAGTTAGACTAGGTCTTCTCCCTTCCTTGTGGGGTATCCCCCGTGGATCTCATATTGACAAGCCCCCGAGCACTTCATGGTTGAGCTCTGGAAGCCTCATCTTGTTCCTTCAGGTTTTGCCGAGCAGGAACAAGCTGTCGTTCGAGTGCTTTCTTGAGTGAAACCGTGTAGTGCTTCTTAGGATCTTCGAGTGGTGTGTGCTTTTTTGAAGAAAAAGGTACTCCCATCTGGGTGTAGCTCCCGAGCCTCTTGCTATTTGGAACAAGGAGCTGGAGGGTCTTGTCTTGAAATTGGTCTGATTCTTCGTCGAAGGGCTTCCGAGCATATACCCGGGTTCTTTATCAAAAAGAACTTGGATATAGCTAGGTCCGGGTTCTTTTTGTTGTAAGTCCTTAAAGTGGTTTGTCTTGAAGAAGTCTTCTTGGTGACGTGCGCTTTTTTCAAGGAAAAAAAGTGCACTCACTGAGTGTAGCCCCCGAGACTCTTGCTATTTGGAACGAGGAAGCTGGAGGGTCTTGAATCTTATGTTGTTCAAAAGAGCTGAAAACCCTCTTCTGTTGCAGCCCCCGAGCGTATATCCGGGTTCATTTACCCAAAAAGAACTCGGGTGCAGGGTCTTAGCATATTCTCTGGTAGTCTGTTGTTGTTAGATGTGGTTGTATGATAGTGGTTGAGTGTAAATGCTGTTTGCTTCATGAGTTGTACAGTGTTGGTATATCCTTTCGAATATGCTTGTCCTTGAGTACTGTTTCTTCACGCCTGAGTCCTCTTTCATTGAATTCTGTCTTTTCACTGTGCCCTTTGTTAGGTTTGTTCCGTTGGTGCTCCTGATCCATGTGCACCGCTTCTTTGGTCTATAAATACCCTCCTGGTGTGCTATTTTGGTTCATCGAGCATTTTGTTGCGTGGTCTGAAATCTTCATAGCCATGAATATGATAGTTTCTGAAGTAGAGCAGCCCCCGGACGTATCTCGTAGTTCTTGTATATCTTGTCATAGCTAGAGAGAGTCTTGTGATAGAGATTAGAGGTGGACTAATCTCGCAGCGGCATTATACCAGGAGGTACGTTGCGGTAGTTAGAGGAAGTATTGTGATGCGGGATATGTTCCTTCATCCAACAGTTCTGGGTAAATCCCCCTTGCCTGCCCTGCGACTGTCCGGTGTAGATCAACGCCTGATCTGGTGTCACATCGGACTTGGGTAGACAGATGCCTACTGGGCTTCTCTGTTCCATGTTGTCTCGCCGTGCTGCTGACTTCTGCCTCGGATGTTCTGTGTCTATCCTTTGAAGAAAACAGTGTAGCCGAGTGTGGTTTAGTTCTACCAAGTAGCGATTTGGAACACGTAGTCGTTCGAGAGCCTAGTTGTGTCTAGGTTCCTTTTTGCTACCTTGCTCGTCGTAGTACCGAGTTCGTTGGATCTTGTAAGATGTGTAATATTGTAATTTTTGAAGCCATTTATAATGGAAAGAATATTGTTTTCTAGGTTGTCATTCTTTTTTCTGCTGATGTCCTGGTTGTTTGTGAGATTGCCGAGTTCTTTCAATAAGAACCGAGTTCTTGTGTTCCTTGTGTGGCGACCCTTCGTTGCTTCATTGTTGACGAGTTCTTTTTATAGCAATATGTTAACTCTGCCTTGGTGCTAGATGGATAAGTCTGAAATCTGCCTGTTGAACTATACCATTGTGTAGAAGTATGTCGTCCGTCATTTTTGCTTTGTTAGTTGTGTTGGGAAATGAACCATTGCGTTCACATGCCGTGTTGAAACGGGCCTAATGGGCCGCATTTTCATTGCCGTAAAAACATATTTAAAGGCCTTCTTTCTTCTTTTTCTTTACTACCCTGCTTTTGCCTTGAAACCCTAGTTCTTACTCTGTCGTCGCCATTGTCACCATCATCTGAGCGTCGCCACCTGACCGCCGTTGTTTCTCAGTTCCTTATTGCTTTCGCTAGTATATGGGTAGGAAGAAAACCACGAGCAAGTCCTAGGACAACCTTTGTAGACGAGGAGGCATCACTTTCTATGATTGAAAATCAAGAATTCATGGCCATGAGGGCTGCTCAGAAGGTCTGGATCAGTTGCATGAGCTGGTCAGTGATTGCCTGATCCAGGACAAGGAGATTGCTGAGTGGAGGGCTCCTAGGCCAGCATCGGGTTCCAACCTTAGGCTCTAGTGAGATTGTTCTTTTTGTCTCCTTTATTCATGCTGGTCTTTGCCTTCCCGCCTCTGCTTTTCTTCATCGCTTTCTTAATTATTTTGGGATTAGCCTGAACCATCTTACTCCCAATGTTGTCCATCATCTTTCTATTTTTGTTCATCTTTGTGAAACTTTTCTTGGAATCCTTCCTTCTCTTTCTCTCTTTCAGTTACTTCTTTCCGTCTGAAGCCCCAACCCCGCAGCGATGACACCCATGTTCTTAGTGGCTGTGGGATTCAGTTTCATCAGGGTCATAAGGGTAGATTCTTTGATTATGATTTGGTTGATTCTGTGAGGGATTGGCGTGCCGATTGGTTTTATGCCACCAATATGATCCCTCCTCTTGCTGTCCATTCTTCTTCTGGTCCCGTGGTTAACGACCGATGGGAGAAGAATCCCATGACGGTGGATGAGCTCTAGGCGATCAAGCCATTTTTGGAGAGGATATGTGCTCTAAAACAGCAAGGCTTGACCGGCTTTGGTATCATCTCTAGTTTTCTTCACCGCCGTGTACAACCTCTGAAGGAGCGAGAAAACTATGGGTTTGAATACTCTAGAGTGGAGAACCCTTCTCGTATGGTCCCTGCCCTTGAGCTGACTGATGAGGAGGTGCTCGAGCGCCTTCAGAAGATGTTGAAGGGAGTAAGCGTCGTCCCGCATACTGTCTCTGAGTATTGTGCTAACAACCCGCCTCCTATTGTGAGTTGTTTTTTTCTTATGCTAGTACTTTTCGTATTTCCTTTGCTGTCTGCACTTTTCGCTTAATATTTCTTGTTTGGTTGTTTTACTCTTTTATAGGAATTGGGGCGTAACTTTGTTGATCCGATTCCCCTTGACGACTGCCCCGCCATTGTGGAGCTTGGGGAGAATCTTGCTGCGACATCTTTAACCAGTAAGTTTTAAACCACTACGATGTTTCCTAGTGTTTCTTCTGCCATTCTTGACACATATGTAGAGTATGTTCCTCGTCTAGTTCCTCGAGCTCCCCGCAGTGTTGGAAAAAGGGGGCGAGCAGATTGTTCTTCTTCCAGTTTGTCTGCCGCCAAGAAGTCTTATCAATCGAGTACTCATCCTAGGTACTCAAGTTATAGGTAGCGTGCTCCTAGGTGAGCATATTAATATGTTGTCTTTTTGTTGTTTGCTTTTGCCTCTAACCAAGTACTTTTCTTCTTTTTCAGATGGCGCTGTGGTTGCCATGCTTGAGAGTGAGGAAGAGGAGGAGGATGATGCGGCCCTTATTATGTGTCGGTGAGTTGTTTTCCTGCTTTTCTACTGTTGAACACTTCTTTTTGTTGTGACTTTGACCTTATTCTCTTGTAGTAAGCGATCGTCGACCTCGAAGTTCTTCTGGAGCTCCGATTTCAACCATGCCACTCCTAGTTGCAAGGTGGCGACGATATTTTTGCTTCTATAGTTCCCCCTCTAAGGTCTACTGTTGGTCTTGGGGGTTTTATGAAGAAAAGGATAGCTAAGTGAGTGAATTCTGGTTATGTTTCTCTGCTTCTGTTTTCCCCTTCTCTGATTCATATTCTTATCATCGATTTTCTTTATCATCTTGCAGGACCTTTGTCTTCCCTCAACCCTCAGTCGACTTCTTTTTAGTCTTCTAGCGCTCCCCTGCGTTCTGAGTCTCTGGACTCAGAATGTGCGGTCGGTGAGGTGGCTATGAGGGTGACAGGGTTCTTCGGTGATCCCTGCTGCTGTTGATTTGCTTGGCCCCGGAGGTGATCGTGGCCAGTGGCTATGGAGCCATCTAGGGAGGTAGCCGGTGCTTCCTAGGGTATGGCCCTGGTCTTGTCTTCTTTGCCTCAGCCGGCTTCTCCCTCTGCTCCTCTTCCTAGTGGCGTTCAGCGTCTAGATGATGATGTGGTGCAACAATTCGATGCCACTCATCGGTTATCAGAGCTGACCGCTGCCTGGGGGACCTTCGTGACTTCTTTTGGTGAAAAACTCTAGGTAAGTCTTTTCTAAAGTTCTTTCTTTGGATGTTCGTCTTTCTTCTGTTCTTATGTCTTGTTTTTCTCTTTCTCTTTTTGCTCAGTCTTTTTCTCAGGATCATACCAGCTTCTTTTTCTTGTCTAAAGCTGAGAAAAAATTGTCTTCTGAGGTTAGTGCCCTAAAAACAGAGCTTGATCTCTGTCGGGCCAAGATGGAGACCGAGCGTCAAACGCACCAAAAAGAGGAGAAAGCTCTCCATGCCCAGGTGGTTGAGGTAGGAAAACAAAGGGATGCAGCTGTGGAGGCCATGAAGAATGAGTGCAATGGTATTGCGGGTTCTTTTTGTTTCCTCTTGTATTCGAATTTTCCTTTCTGTTGACTTGTTTTTGGTGCCTGGTTTAGCTCTCCAAGTTGAAAAGCAGAAGCTCTCAGAGGATATTGAGGAAATGAAGACACTTGCTCACAATAGTCACAACAGGGCTAAGAGGTAATTACTCATGCTGAAGAAGAACTTGCGCTTGCCAAGTTGATTAGGCATGGAGCTGACAGGGATCTTGTGTAGGCCCAAAAAACAGTTGAAGTCTTGACTGGTAAGTTGGCGATGACTACTGAGAACTAGAATGCTTTGTGGAAATCATTTCGGTCAGTAGCCGATCTTCTCCGGACTCCATCGGATGATGGTCAATCTTGGGCTCAGTTTATTCCCCAAGTTCTGACCTGTTTGTAGGAGTTCATGAAGAGATGTGCCCAACTATGTACCAGAAATGTTCTTGCCCAGGTCTAGGTTCTTGCTTCGGAGATGCCCCTGTCCAAGATTGCAGAGAAAGCCAAGAGTCAAGAATATCTTAATGCTGTTGAAAAGATGGAGCCTGAGGTCGAAGATTTGGCTAGGAGGATTGTAGATAATCTGGATATTGATATTTCTTCTCCTAATGGCGATGCTTGATGTATTTTGAATTTATTACTCCAGCGTCTGTAATAAGAATATTATATTTCTTTTTGAATGAAGATCCTTTATTTTTTGTTGATGTCTTCTTTGCCTGGATGTTTTTGATTTTGTCAAGTGCTTGTCATGCTTTTGTCTGCTATGTGTAAACAACTCAGTATTTGTAGATCGTTGTCTTAGCAAACTTTCTTGATTTGTCGAGTGCTTGTCTGTCTTTCATCTGCGCTGTGTAAACAACTCGGTTTTTATAGATCGTTGTCTTGACAAACTTTCTTGGTTTGTCGAGTGCTTGTCTGGCTTTTATTTGTGCCGTGTAAACAACTTGGTTTTTTGTAGATCATTGTCTTGACAAACTTTCTTGATTTGTCGAGTGCTTGTCTAGGCTTTCGTCTGGTTGTAGAAAACATCTTAGGATTGGTTTGGGTGTTAGCTTATTAGCTACCCTCATCGACGGGCTCAAGCATCTTTTCAGCTCTTTTGCTCTCAGCCGGTATGCTCAGGCATGATTTCAGCCATTTTGCTTTTTGGATCCGGGTGTTAGCTTATTAGCTACCCTTATCGGTGAGCTCAAGCATCTTTTCAGCTCTTTTGCTCTCAGCCAGATGCTCAGTGAAAACTAACTCGGGAAGATTCATAATAAGACATTTGTTGTCGAGGAATACCATCTTTATTGATCATGAACGTTTACATGCTTAGTGAAAACAACTGGGGGAAAGCCATGATGAGACATATGTTGTCGAGGAACGCTATCTTTACTGATCATGAACGTTGATCTCTTGTGGCTTGTATTTATGTTCTTCCTTGTGTTGTCTTCATGCGTAGAATCTCCTTAGTTGGCTGATGTATCATGTATTGTTGATTTCTTTTCTATCTTCAGTTATCAACTTGTACGTGCCTGGTCCGGTAACTTTTGTGACAATAAAAGGACCTTCCCATGGACTGAGTAGTTTATGGCGTCCGTCAGTTTTTTTATATTCTTCTTAGTACTAGATCTCTGATTTGGAGTGATCAAGGTTGGGTATTCTTGTTGTAATGGCGTCTTAAACCTTGGAGGTATCTGGCTAATTGAAGGGTAGCATTTACTCTGACTTCTTCTGTACTAGTCGAGTTCTAATCTCTGAGTGTGTTCTGCTTCTGCTTCGTCGTATTGTTCTATCCTTGGTGACATCCAGATTAAGTCGGCAGGTAGTACTGCTCCTGATCCATAAACTAGGAAGAAGGGTGAGTATCCGATGGCTCTGCTTATTTAAGTCCGTAGCCCCCATACTACTTTGGGTAATTATTCAATCCATTTGGATCCATAGCCCACTAGTTCTTTGTATAATCTTGGTTTTAATCCGGCTATTATAAGTCCATTAGCCCTTTCTACCCATCCATTGGCTTCTGGATGTGCGACTGATGCGTAATCTATGCCGAAACCACAATCCTATGCCCAACTTTAGGAATTCTATAGTTGTAAAGGGAGAACCTAAATCTGCGATGATTCAATTTGGCATGCCGAAGCGATACATAATGTCTTGGATGAACTCAACTGCTTTGGTTGCGCTGTATTTTGCGAGTGGTTTGTATTCAATCCACTTGGTGAACTTGTCAATTGCTACAAAGATGTACTCGAAACCGTCCTTTGCTTTCTTGAGAGGTCCTACTTGATCTAGCCCCCAGCAGGAGAAAGGTCCAAGTGGGAGGGATGCAGATCAGATTGTGAGCTGGTACATGAGCTTGTCTTGCGAACATTTGACAACCTTTGCATTTTCTGATAAGTTCTTCTACGTCTTTCAAAGCAGTTGGCTAGTAGAATCTGGTTCGGAATGCTTTACCGACTAGTGTTCTTGAAGCTGCATGATTTCCACAGCAACCTGAGTGTATTTCTTTTAAGATCTCTTTGCCTTTTTCTAACCAGACACATTTTAGGAGTACTCCTGATGATGCGGCTCTTCTGTATAGGTTGTCCCCTATTAGGACATAGTTCTTGCTTCTACGGACAACTCGGGTAGCCTCCGCTTTATCTGCTGGCAACTTATTCTCTTTGATATAATCGATAAAAACCTGGGTCCATGAGGTGGTGATTACCAAGATCTGGGTGCCTTTAGCTGGGAGTTTAGGGGTTATCTCACCGGGTTGATTGATAGAGGGAGCTGATAACTCCTCTATGAATACGCTAGGGTGGGACCTTCGCCCTGTTCGATCCGAGCTTGGCGAGGACATCTGCTGCAATATTAGAATCGCGCAGGACATGTAGAATTTCCAATCCTTGAAAATATTTTTCGAGTTTTCGTATTTCAGCGTAGTAAGCGCCCATGTTTTCTTTGGTGTAGTCCCAATCTTTGTTGGCTTGGTTGACGACTACCGCCGAATTGCCATATACGAGTAATCGCTTAATTCTGAGAGTAATTGCTACTCGGAGTCCATGGATGAGGGCTTCATATTCTGCTTCATTGTTTGTGGCTTGCTATAGTATCTGAAGGACATACTTAAGTTGTTTTCCATCTGGAGAAATGAAGAGAACGCCTGCACCGGCTCCGCCTAGCTTGAGCGATCTATCAAAGTACATCTTCCAATGGTCAAGGATGGTATTTGGCATGGGTTGTTGAATCTCTAGTCCACTTGGCCACAAAATCGGCAAGGGCTTGAGATTTGATTGCCTTCCGTAGAGTGAAATCGATATTCAGAGCACCAATTTCAACTGCCCACTTAGATATACGCCATGTTGCATCTTTATTGTGTAGGATGTCTCCGAGTGGAAATCTATCACCATAGTAATCTTGTGGCTTTCAAAATAGTGGCGAAGCTTGCGTGAAGTGATCAAAAGGGCATAGAGTAGTTTTTGCACATGCGGGTACCAGGATTTTTTATTCTGACAGTACCTCGCTGATGTAGTATACAGGTCAGTTGTACTTTATATATGCGCCCTTCTTCTTCTCTTTCTACAGCTATCGCTGTGTTGATCATAGTAGAAGTTGCCGCAATGTACAACATCATGTCCTCGTATTTCTTTGGAGGTGTGAGAACGGATGAGGTTGTGAGGTACGTCTTGAGTCTTTTGAAAGCTTCGTTGGCTTCTTCTGTCCACTCAAACTTGTCTGTCTTCTTTAGTAGTTTAAAGAAAGGTAACCCTTTTTCGCCGAGTCTTGATATGAAGCAATTGAGGGCCGCCATGTAGCCTGTTAGTTTCTACACATCCTTGACACTTCGAGGAGGGCCCATCTCTGTTATGGCTTGAATTTGCTTAGCGCTGGCTTCGATTCCATAATGACTGACCAAGAATCCTAGTAGTTGTCCTGAAGGAACTCCGAATACACACTTGCTTGAGTTCAATTTCCACCTCCACCTCTTTAGGTTTTCAAAGGTTTGCCTTAAGTCTTCAATTAGTGTGTCCGGGTTCTTTGTTTTTACTACTACGTCGTCCACATATGCTTCTACCTTTTCGCCAATCTGATCACCAAGGCACATTTAGATAGCTCTTTGGTATGTGGCACCAGCATTCTTGAGTCCAAACAACATGGTCTTGTAGCAGTAGGTGCTGAATGGAGTGATGAAAGATGTCTTGCTCTGGTCTTATTCTTTTAATGCAATCTATGATATCTTGAATAGCAATCAAGAAAGGATAATAGGGCAGATCCTGCTGTCGAATCAACTATCTGATCAATGCGTGGTAGCTCGAATGGATCTTTCAGGCGGTGTTTGTTGAGATCTATGTAGTCGATGCACATGCGCCACTCATCCGTGTTCTTTTTTGTACTAGAACTGGGTTTGCTAGCCAATCTGGATGAATGATTTCTCTGATGAATCCGGCTGCCATTAGCTTTGTGATTTCCTTTTTAATTGCTGCCTTCTTGTCGGGTGAGAATCGTCATAGCCGTTGCTTCATAGGCTTTGAGCCTTCATTGACATCGATTTTGTGCTCAGCCAACTCTCTTGGGACACCTGGTATGTCGGCCGGCTTCCAACCAAAGATATCTTTGTTGTCCCAAAGAAAGTTGGTGAGCGCGAGTTCCTGTTTTGCCGAGAGGTGGGCGCTGATGGTTGCTGTTTTGGAGGGATCACCGGTGCCCAGGTCGATTTGCTTGATGTTGGCTTCTTTTGGTGGTGCGAGGATGCTGGGCTTTTTAGCCAATATCTCTAGTTCTTCTGGGCTCATTTCTGCAGCAAATAGTGACTATTTCTTTTCTACCATCGGTGGCTTGTGCCTTGGCTGCAATTTGAATTGCCTGAACGTCGCAGTCAAAAGCGCGCTTCAAATCACTTCGAAGGGAAAGGACACCGTTAGGCCCTAGCATCTTAAGCAATAGGTACGGGTAATGCGGTATTGTCCATGAATTTTGCTAGTGCTGGGCACCCAAGGATTGCATGATATGATGAATCGAAGTCTACAACTTCAAACTTGATGAACTCTGTTCGGTAGTTTGAGGGAGTGCCAAAAGTAACCGGTAGAGTGATTTGTCCAAGTGGCATAGCTGCCTTGTCGGGTACTATTCCATAAAAAGGGGTGCTCGTTGGTGTAATCATCTCGATGAGTTGTAGTCCCATCTTCCTTAGCGTCTCTGAAAAGATGATGTTGAGTCCAGCTCCCCCATCGATTAGTACTTTAGTGACAGTCATGCGAGTGATAGTTGGATCTAGAACCAGTGGGTAATGGCCTACGTTTCCTATGCTAGTCCTATTGGTCTTCTCTTGAAAATTGGATTAGATACTGTGACCAATTGAGATATCTTGGGGTAGCCGGTTCTGCTGCCATGATGGTTCGTAGAGCTAGCTTTTCTTGATGTTTACTTCTAGAATCTAGGGCTCCAGCGAAGATTACTGCTATTGTCCCCCCTGGATTTTTGGAATCCCTTGTCTTCGTAGTTGTCTTCATCTTTTTTCTAATTGTCTTCTTTAGTGTTTACCTTATTATCTTTTCTCGTGTATCGCTCGTTGAATGTGTAAAAATTTCTAGTGGTGTGATTTCCTTTAGGATGCAAAATGCAACGCATATTTTCAATGTCGTCATACCCTCTGGGTTTGGAAAACTTTCTTGATTTATCAGCCATCGCCACAGTGTTGTCTGGTCCACGTTTTCTTTCCTGATGTCTGATATTTTGATGATTTCGCTTGTCCGGGTTGTCTTGGTTGTTTTTATCCGGGAACCTTTCTCGTGTCTTCTCCTCTGTAGTAATCATCTTTTCTACTGTGTGTCTAAATTCTTCATTGCTTCTCGGGTTTTCTTTGCAGAAGTCCTAAAATTGCCACCTAGCCATAATTCCTGTGAGAGAAAGCTTTGATTACTTCCCGTTCTATGATGTCATGTACTTGAGCACATAGTTCGCCAAATCGTCGATAGTAATTTCTGAGAGTTTTGCCTCCTTTCTGCTTAAGTCCTTTTAATTCTGCGTGGGCGATGGGGTGCGTAATGATACCCGTGAAATTTCCATAGAAAACTCTTTGCAAGTCTTCCCAATTTCTGATTGACCCTGGATTTAATTTGTCGAACCATTGGAGGGGCATGGTTTCCAGTGCCATGGGAAAAAATAAGGTCTTGATATCGTCGTCTCCTCCGGCTAGTTCAATCGACTGCGAGTAAATTCTAAGTCACTGCCTTGGTTCGGTCTTGCCATCATATTTAGAGTGGTTGGATGGCTTGAACTTGTGAGGCAGTCGTATTGAAGCAAGTCTTTGTATTCTGATTCGGCACCTCCTTCCTGCCAACTGTCGTTTTAGGTGAGAGTAGTTCTGCGGGGATGTCTGAATAGGTATTTTGCTTCTGATCTTCCTTGGTTGTTTGATTCGGTAATTTTGACTGTGGTCCCTTCTACTTTCTCTGCTGTGACTTCCGCTTGGTCTAAGTCTCTTGAAAGTGGACTTCTTTTGAATTTGATCTTCCTTCCTATGAGATGTTGACCTGGCGGGTAGTCTTGAGCGGGCCCTTCCGTCGTGCATTCTTAGGGCTACTAATTGGAGGAGGTCTCAGAGCTGTTCCTATTTTTCTCTTAGAAGTGACGTTGCTCCGAGTTCTTCTAGTGCTTCTCAGATCTTATTGTAGGGTGTATTCGCCGCACGTTTTTCTTTGACTTCTTGCTCTGATTTTTTCCTGTCGTACTCAGCCAGATCTGACTCATATTTGACCCAAGCTTCCTTGCGTTGCCTAGCACGGCGTTGGCAGTCCTTGTTTTAATTTGTTTCTTCTTTCTCTGGCTTGCCTCTGACTCTCGGTCTCACCATCGTGCCCCTGGATAAAGGGTGATATGTTGGACTCAGATTCGTCTGATGACCTGATGTCGGGTACTTCTGGGGGGACCAGAGATGATCGAGGACGGCGAACCATGAATACTTCTCGTGTGTGAATTGTTCTGTTATTAGTGTTGGTTTCCACACTATCGGAGTTGTTGATGATTTTGGTAGAGGCTTCAAGGTCACAGATCGAGTCTCCCTCTTGGTAGGGTAGAATTGCTGTGCCGATTAGTTGGGTACCATTGTCCTCAGGAACAAAACCTGGCCAGTGGACGATGCAGTCTTGAGATGTTATAGTTAGTATGAGACCTTCCTAAGCTTCTTTCAGTGGCATTCTAAGCATTCAGATCGAGGGATCCTTCGGGTCATGCCTGATAAGATTTTGCCATGTTGTGGAGTCCGAACAGAAAAGGACCCGACTTCTTGAAAGAACTCTGAGTGTATTCTGAGTTGTTTTCTTGATAGGCTGAGGCCGCGTTCTGGAGCCCCACTGGAAAAGAACTTGGTTTCTCGAAAGAACTCGGTAAAGACTTCATCTCGGATGCTGGAGCCTGAGTTTGAGTTGGATGCGCAAAGCCACAAAATCTGAGTTGGATCGGACATCACGAGCTATGCGAATCTTTAGGTGAGTTCATCCGTCATAGTCGTCGAAATAGAAAAGTCTTCATAGGTGATCCGAATCTTCAAGGAGACGGCTTCGGAGCTTGCCATCGTCATCTGCCTCGTAGATCCATGAACCAAAAATGAAGGTTGATCCCATCGAGAAGATCATGTTGTCGAGGTCCGTCGAGCTCTCAGATGCAGTTTTGCCGAAAGCCCCTACCTAGCGCGCTAGCTGTCGATGTTTCACCACTGATATCTTGCCACGGGGGTACCCGGGGTAGTTTGTTCGGGCTTCAGCGTATGCAGAACTTGACGGTAAATGCAAGAGATAGTCGATTTATCCTGGTTCGGGCCCTCGACCATGATTGAGTAATAGCCCTACGTACATTCGGCGTTAGCCTTTGCGTTGGATTGATTGTAAAGTGTTGTGTTGCGTTATCTCCTCCTGCTCCAGGAACTCCGCCCTCCTTTATATAGTCAGGAGGCCAGAGTCCTAGTCGGTTTACAATGAGAGTTCCTAGTAGGATTACAGAATACTACTACTACTACTAAGATTACATAAAAAGAATCCTAGTTAGACTAGGTCTTCTCCCTTCCTTGTGGGGTATCCCGTGGGTCCCATATCGACAGTTAGGTTAGTGAATTTGTTTGTGATTTACGTAGGTAGTTTTTAGGTTTGAGGTTGTGTGTTCTAGTATAGTTAGGATTTTACGTTTAGGGATTGATTAGGTATTTATTATTTAGTTTATAGTTAGTTATTTAGTTAGGGATTTTGGGTATAGATACTAGTTTACAAATGTCGGTACTTACTAGTGCGTGATACGTCGATTTTGATAACTTCATGAAGTTTCGTCAAATGCTTATATTCCTAGTGAAGTTGTTTATGTTACTAGTGCGTGATATATCTATTAATGTTACTTTAAATATATACACGTGCTTTCATATTGTGTTCGTATTGCATAACAAGTAGTTCAAATTTTGCAATGCTACATAATGTTAGTTTGAATACTCTAACAGCTTAGTTTATCAATTTGTAATAGGATAGCGCCTCCTACGCAGCACCCGTTGTACCTCATTCTTGAGGTGGAGTACGACGACCAGCATCGAGCACACATCTTGAGTGACAACGATGTAGAGGTGGCCTTGCCTACTTTGAGGCCCCACACACACACCAGGGCACACCAGTGGGACGAGCATTATGCGCCGTACATACGGCATGCCGGCTTCCTCGAGCTTGTCCGTGTTGTCAACCATGGTCTTCCGCTCCTTGACCTAGCACTACTTACTACAGCTGTAGACAGGTGCGAGTGCATTCTTTGTACATAAACTTTCTTGTAACAAATTTGAGGCAACCAACAGCCGTTCTATTCTTATAACAGGTGGAGGCCTAAGACCCACACGTTCCACCTACCTTGTGGCGAGATGACCTTGACCATGCAGGACGTGAAGGCTGTTTTTGGCCTTTGGTTGGGGAGAGTTCCAGTGACAGGGATAGTTGACAACGATCACTGGAGGGAACTAGTGGCTCAGTTTACTGGCTTTCTTCCACTAGATGATGAGGCGTCCAAGAAAAATAAGTGAGAAATTGAAGCCTATTTAATACTTGTATTGCTTTTCAGCAGCCATCGGGTCTCATTTTCTTTGGTAAATTTCAGGAAAACTTCTGGTGTTTCGTCGTCCTAGCTCATGGAGCGCTTTGATTACTTGGACCCATAGGCTAAGGAGGCTTAGATTGACAGGTTCGCTCGAGTGTGGCTCTGGCACTTTCTTGGTGCTTTCCTCTTTCTAGACGCCTCGGGCAACACCATCAGCTAGATCTTCCTTGACATACTATGTCAGCCGTGGGAGAACATAGCGGCATATAGCTAGGGCAGCGCAGTCCTGGCATAGGACGTATCGACAGCTATGCGTTGCCTGCCGTCGCACCTTAGGGTATGCGAACATTGGAGGTTGCTCATACCTACTCCAATTTGGTGTTGGGAACGATGGCCCATTGGGAGGTCCCCTTAGTACTGGTTTACCGGTAAGTACTTCGATTCATTATATTCTTCGATATGGTTACATATGATGAGTTTATTAATGGCTAATTCATTATCGTGTTCAATGCAAGCAATGGAACGGGCAGGATACACTCCCTACAGCTCTGTTTATCTAGACGGAATCAGAGTTAGTTAGAGGGAATGCGAGGCGCAAGTACATGGAGTACACGGACGGTCTCGACGTCCTGACACAGCACCAGGTTACGCTCTCTTTACTATCATACCTGTGTCTTGTTCGATCTATACTATATCACAGCCTAACTCAATTACGAAATGTTCAAGTACATTGGTATCCTTGGGATGCTCTGGAGCTCCAGTACTATCTTAGTCCTGCCACTAGGGACGAGTCAGAGGAGTATCGCTGCAACGTCCCTCTTATTTTCTTCCACGTGGTCGAGATTCACTTGCTCGTTAGGGTCTGCAGATAGTTTGAAAGAATGATAGGCTGCCCACCACCGTTTTACTCCACCAACCAAGGATTCCACGGGTGCGTTATCAATTAATAATAAAGCTATAATTCAGATGTGTATGTGGTACAACTAACATCATTTTGTTGCAGGTATGACCGTAGGAAGAGATACAAGACCAAGGATTGACGCGTGACACACAATGCGCACATCCACTTGTGGGAGACCAGGGAACGACAGCCGGTCCATGCGGGTCCTCCACACGACCAGCACACCTTCGACGAGTACCTGCGGTGGCTTCACAGGTCTACGAGGACACATATCAAGCCCCCATACACTGAGGAGGCGATTGACGAGGACTCAAAGGATGATGTCATCGAAGATGTGTATGACGTTACCACTAGGGAGGATACACAACTATAGAGAACCCCGCTTCAAAGATATGTGGTAAGATACTTGAATGGTACAATTTGTTATCCTTTTGGTATTAAGTATGTGTACTAAAAATGTCCAACCGCGTTTCTGTACCTAGGCGACACAATTATCAAGGATGTCCAACGAAGCAGCGTTCGGCTTCACGAGTCTAGAGGACAGGGGCCTAGGTGTTCTCGCGGCTTTTGTGGAGGTAAACATAAACTAGTCTGTTCTAAAAGTGTTTTTTTAGTGTATATGAGTTTGGGAAATACACTAACTTTAACGTCTATTTACGCAGAAGGTGAAGAAGAGCTGCAGGAAGCTAGCTCAGAAGTTGAGCTGCATGTACACTCCTTATGAGGAACCGTCACTCCCGGCGTAGTCGGGTGGCACGTCTTCAGCCTCTTTGAGGACACCAAGACACCAGCCAGCTCTTCTCAGCCGGTGACATGTGCCACTTCCGCGGTGCGTACACCACCACATCATAGCGCTGGGGAGGACCCTGCAATCGAGGACGACGATGACGACGACGACGACCCTCTGGGCTTCCGCAGGCAACACGACCAGTGGGACGATTGGCCACAGGATGAGGTCGGCATGTCTCAGCTAGGTGGTGCCCCGCTTGATACCCAAGGAGCCTCACAGGTACTAACAAAGATAGTTTCTTTAAATACGTAGGCTACATGAACTAACGATCATAAATAATTCTAAGTAATCGTGCATATCATATACTTGCAGGGTATGAGCCGTACGCACCGGCGACGCGACCACACTGACGTTGGCTACACTCTCAATGTGTTGCCAACAAATCCGAAGAGACAGAGGCGTCCGAGGGATCCTTACACTCCTAGGGTCTTAGTTTGTTAGGTCGAACTATTATTGGCGTCCGAAACTTGCAGGCATAGTTGGTTATGTTATGTCAAACTTATGTCAAACCAATGAAAATATTATGTGACAGCTTGTCAACTTGCGCACGTACTTCATTTATTTGCTTCATATTCGTTTCAATGCGTCGCGGCATCACTGCATACGAGATTAAGTAGCAACTAGTTCAGAAACCGGCAGTCAAATTCTCTATTCGGCCGTGAAAAAATTCAACAAAAGACAGAAACAAATCCACTATTGATTTTTACATCAAGCAATACTTAAAATAACTCACACTATCGGCGCGATGCGTTCCGATTAAACCGTCTAGGTACCGCCGGGTGGGCGGCGGGCGCGGTGGCCAGGCGGGCTTGCTGCTCTGTTAGGCGTGACTGGCCGCGGGGTTTTATTCGGCTCTGTCGCGCCACGGATCAGGGCGCGGCACTGCCGCGCCAAGGTCGATGGCGCGGCAGACCCTTCCACGTCATCGGTCAGCAATTCCGGTCACCGCCACGTCAGTCCTCTGCCGCGCCACCATACATGGCACGGCATAGGCATTTGGCCGCGCCGAGGCAATAGGCGCGACAAAAAATGTTAGTTTAAAAAAAAACAGACAATGCTATATTTAAAATTAGTTTTGAAAAAGTGTTAAAATTAAAAAAAAATCCCTCTGGTCAGGGTCCGTCGCCTGTGCATGGATCTAGTTACCTTCATACGCTCGATCGAAAGCCAATTCTTTTTTCCTTTGCTTACGTTTGTTCCCTGTTGTATTTCTTAGGGTTTTTGTTCTTTAATTTGCTAGATCTGTTTGCTGCTGCATACTGAAGGTGCTCTTTATTCCTCTTCATAATTGACAGATTACTCGCTAGTGAATCGAGCGATAATTTTTTGTCTTTGGACGGTCGGTTAAGGTCAGTTCGAAGTTGGGAGTTGCCGATAGAGTCTGACGATGGGTCTGCCGCGGCGGTTGCAGAATCTGATCGTGGAGAACCGCCTCACTGGCGCCAAATCGCTGTTCTCCATCGACCTCACGCGCCAGTTATTCGGTAACAACATAGCAGCACATCCATCAACAACGATCAGAGATAGATCGGAATCAGCAGCAGTGCAGACACCGGTGGCTGACGCCGGTAATCATCGTCAGAAGTATAAACAGGTTGAGGCGGCGGCGGCGGCCTTAGAGATGGAGAGGATTCAGCTTCCAAACCCGACCTTAACCTTCCAAGCTTTCGGTCCAGGACTGAACGATCAGCCATGCAAGGTCCATTGCTTTCCCCTCGCGGGTGGTAAGATGCTCTGGGCAGATCAGTTGGGTCGCTCCTTCGTCTTCGACGTGGAGACGCGGCAGACGGTGATGGTGCCCAGCCTCCACGTGCCCAAGTGGACGCCCTTCTCTCTCTTTGTACCCTATGCCAGCGCCGATGCCGACGACGACGACAATTGGTGGCAGATTCAGAGAAGTAGCAGCGGCCTTTTCATCGGGGTGAGAAAAATTCCTAAACCGGCGGAGACTATCGGCAGCCGCCTTTTCATCATGGAGAGGATTCCTAAACCGGAGGCTATCGGCAGCATGCCGCTGGGGAGCTTCCAGTTTGAGGCTGTTGTCTGCAAGCCTCGGTGGTACATCGACTCTTGGCAGTGCCAACTCTTTCCTCCACCGCCGTATATCCATGAGCCGGTGTACCGGGACTGCTACAGCCGCCACGAGATCAGCTCGTATGCAGTGATCCACGTGGATGAAGGCTTCCACATCTGCATATCAGTCGATGGCATTGGCACCTACTGCCTGGACACGGCAAGCCGCACGTGGAGAAAAGTCGGAGACTGGACTCTACCCTTCCGTGGCAGGGTTGAGTATGTGCCTGAATTGAAGCTTTGGCTTGGCCTCACCGCTGAAGATCAGCACCTAGCTCTGGCTGCTGCTGACCTCACTGCCATAGACTCCCAGCCACAGCCAGTGGGCTCTTGGAAGCTGCTTTACCTGCTAGAAGAAGAGGAAGGGAAGGAATGCAAAGATTCTCAACTTGTCAACCTAGGCTCCGGCAGGTTCTGCATCACAAGGACTCTCAACGCTAGCTCTCTTGGTGATACTGACAAAGATATTACTGTACTTACTGGTGTTGAGGTGTTGCCATGTGTCCAGGATGCCAACGGCGACAATGGAGAAGTGGGGCTCCAAATGATCCCTCACAAATCGTTATGTTACAAGTCTGATGACAATACCGTCCATGCCGTGTTCTGAATATTTCACTGCTTTATCTATCTGAACAAATTTCGATGATGTGTTCTCAATAATTCCCCGCTGTCTCCGGACGCTCTAGGGGTTAAGAAAAATTCAGTGTCGGGGATTGTGGTGTAATTTAGGACCTTCGCATGATAGTCTCTTTTTTTTTATCCATCTATAGTATGTACTTCCTCTGTTCTAAATTATAAGACATTTGGGTTTTTTTAATGTCTTGATTTCGTTATGTATCTACACATAAGTGTATATCTAGATGCATTAAAATGTATATATCTAGAAATAACAAAACATCTTATAATCTTGGAACAGAAAGAGTATTGAAGTATTGTATCGTGCAATGGCACATTCTATTATGATAATTCAGTCCTACTCCCTCCGTTGCAATGCGATCAATAATAATAACTATGATATATGCTAGGATCTGATCTGAAAAACCAGTACATAATTACAATACCTCAGGCCTCTCGCCTGACCGGCGAAGAAGACGGTGTTTGATTCGCGCAAACCAGTCACGCTGCCGGGTGCCGGGTCCGGGTCCGGGCTGCGGACCTGCGCGCGCGCACTGGATTTGTGCCGCGCGTCTCCGCGACATCTCTTCCGGTAGTCCGGTATCACGACAGTCCACGCGGCCACCGCCCACGCCACGCCCCGCGCCGAGACGCCGTCCGCTCCACCGTCCACCCCAACGCCGGGAAACGGAAAAGTGACCAGTCTCACCAACGTTAAGCAACAGCGTGAACAGCTCATCATTCAAAAAGAAAACGATAGCGTGAAGATAGCGACACATGCGGGGGGAAAACAGTGATCATCATTCCTTAATTAACCAGATCGAATCGAAAAGGCAGAGAGGGAGGGGGATCTCTCCGTCTCCACGCCGCGTCCTCCCGCACGAATCCGCGCTCCGGCCAAGCCCTAGCCACCCCCGCCCATTCATGGTGGGCGGGCCGTGAGATCTCTAGGGAGGCTCGTGGGCTTCATTCGTCGGGCGGGAGGGGAGGGGAGGGGAGGAGATGGGCGCCCGGAACAGCGCTGCCGCCACGCCGGTGCTGCTCAACGTGTACGACCTCACGGCCGCGAACGATTACCTCTACTGGCTCGGCTTCGGCGTCTTCCACTCCGGAATCGAAGGTTCCCATGGCGATCTATCCTCTTCCCTTTTCTTTTTCTGTATCCGTTCTGCTGCGGTAGAATGATGGATTATGCTGATTTTATATTTTCTTTATTGTTGCTGCTTTATGGTCAAATTAGTAGGATAATATATTCTTCGGAACAACATGTATTGAGATGGCTGATCAATGGGAAAAAGGGGCAGGGAAACAAAGATTATAGAAATAATACCGTTGTGTCTTCGCAAGAATTTCAAGGAGAATCGCGTGTCACGCCTGCCTGGCTGCAAAAAAAATGATCACTTCTGCTCTGCCAGATTTTTAAGTATCGAAAGTGTGGATTCACCAACGTAGCATCTCTTCAACCTTCCTTGATTACATGGATGGATTGCTACAACCTGGCGAATCCCTGAATCAACACTGCTTTTTAAAAAAATTTTCATCTATGTCTGCATTTTTCCTAGATCTAGATGTCATGATGTCTATTTCAGTATCTAATGACTAATTTACAGAAGGTTTACATTTTTTTTCTCTTCTTCAAAATGAACAGTCCATGGCACGGAATATGGATTTGGAGCCCACGACTACCCATCCAGTGGTGTGTTTGAGGTGGAATCAAAGAGTTGCCCTGGCTTTATCTACAGAAGAACGGTGTGGCTTGGTACAACAGACATGTCTCAGGAAGAATTCCGCTCGTTTATTGAAAAACTCGCAGGGGATTATCATGGCAACACATACCATTTGATTAATAAGAACTGCAATCACTTCACAGATGATGTCTGCCAGAACTTGACTGGGAAGCCCATCCCTTCCTGGGTGAATAGGCTTGCGAGAGTAGGTTGGTATCAGCGTCACTGCCGATTTATTTGTTTCCTCTTTCCTTTACACTTGAAACTATAGGCAGCTGACTGTATCTTTTCTCCAAAATTTAGGCTCAGTTTTTGATTGTCTTCTACCAGAAAGCGTTCAAGTTTCTCCTGTAGGTCGTGTCCCAACTCGTCGTCAAATATCTGGTCAGTATCTACCTGAATTCTCAATTGCTCGCTTCCTTCTGTTTCTATGATTTCAATTAAATGTTCAAATTGTATTGTATCAACCTAAGAACAATAGCCTGTTGTGCATGATTCAACTCAGTTTATAGTTTCAAACTTTCAATGCTGTGTTATGCTACTTTCACGAAAATGTGTCATTGACATGGAACAATTATTTCTTTGTAGTCTTGCTCAATATTGCGATATTTTACCTTCTCTGTGAACAGTGGGCTTTCTTAATTTTGTTAATTTAGCTGTATGTATCTGCACCCATTCCATGGAGATTAAATGAAGTTTTACTTTCTTATGTGCTAATCAGAGCATTGGACATGTTGCATGTCTCATTTCATGCACAATTATTGGTGATATAAATCTCAAAATGTTATGGAAAATTTCAATAGATTTCAGAAATCAATATTACTAGGTAACTCCTGTATAATGTTGCTTTTTATGCAAATGCCAAACAAATATAGAGGAATTCACAGATATTATCTTCCACTATTTACAATCTTGTTAACCATCTGTCTATTTCTCTTAAAATGTTACTCAGACGATGATTTGTATTCAATACATTCACCAATCATTGGGGAAAGCGACAATGATGAGGATGAGGCCAAACACCTGCTGCCAGCTCCATCCAACGACCTGCATTCTTTAGATGTACCACCAAAACTAGCGAAAGATCTTCTCTGAATCACTCCATGTTCATAGGCGCCTACCATACTGTAACTTAACTCGTATAGCTATTGGTGCTAAAGTGATTCTGAAGATGGCTTGACACAGATAGGAATTGACCATCTTTCATTAAAGATGAAGCTCTAATTGCTTGTGGTTTTGCAGTTTGCAGTTTCACTTTGCTGTCTCATCTCAGCGAACAGTTGTCATCTATGGTAGCAGGTGGCATGATTGTTACTCTGCCATTTAGCACATCTGGAAGTTGCAAATTTGGTATGTGGGGTTCCGGTACCTGTTAGGAATTAGGACTGTGATGCTTGTTGAGCCCAGTGTTGAAGGCACATACTGTAACATGTTACTATCAAAAGAGTGTACATGTACACGGCTACTGAGTATTGGCCACGAATCCAAATGGGTGACTGTTTCTGTTGGGCTGCTTAAGCGCCTGTAGTGACAAACTGACAACTGACAAGGGACTAGGGAACAACGTTTGTTTGTTCCGGGCTATTGAACACTGGAACGCGTGCTTTGTTGCCCAACCCTGTGATTTTGTCGCTGACGCTTGTTATGCTGTAATAATGTGAGATTACCTTGTGGGTAATTTTGAAGTTGGGCAACAAAGCGTTTATCTATATACATTTATCTGCCGTACGAAGAGGAAGTGAGGAACACTCTAAACAAATGACATTTACAATCTCTATATAGGATTCGTGCACCAAAAGCGGGAAAACCGTCGTGCCACGTCGCCCGCTAAGCCGAGAGCCGTTGGATCGGGCGAGAAAGCGATCTAGTCCGTCCGATTGCGGATCGGTCGGGTCTTGTATCCGCTTTATCGTCAACCCGAGCCAACGTGAACCTTCGCTGTAACGTCCCGCCTCCCCGAGGCCGGGCCCGTTTATATTTGGCAGCTTCTCTAGGATATAGACTGCCCTCACAGACCAACACAGGTCTTTTCTGCGCACTTTGTCCTCACTCGTGCGAACCCGGGAAGAACTTCCCGGTCGGTCACCCATCGCTCTAGGCCAAGCACGCTTCACCTCGGAGTTATTTGCAGATGGGCTTCCGGAAAAGAAGTTGCAACTTATTGGTATGAGTATCCTGTTAAGCCCTGGGCCGGGATGTTACATTCGCGGGCCGATACTTTGCCCGCTCCCACACCTCCCTCCTCCTCCCAACGTGGGCGGGGTGCAGGCGTGGCGTTCCCGGCGAGACTGGCGGCCCAAACGGCCCCGACGACCTTGGCTCGGGTAGGGGTGCGGGCGCGGTGGCCCCGGCGACCCCGGCGCGAGTGGGGGTGCGGGCGTGGCTGCTCCGGCCACCTCAGAGCAGGCAGGGGGCGCGGGCACGGCAGCTGCGGCCACCCCGGCGCGGACGTGCGGCTCGGGCGCGCCAGCCCCGGCGGGCCCCTTCCCACGGCGACCCCGCCGCGGCGTCCCTAGGCGGCGCTACAGGCAGCAAAAGGCGCGAGCGGCGGGTCGGGCGGACGACGGAGGTAGGCTAGCAGCGCAACGCTGCGAGCTGGACGCACCACTTTGAATGCTCCTTGATGTGGATCTACGGCAGGTTTGCTCCTTCGTCCTCTCCAGAAGATGAACAGTGCAAGCTAACGAGAACTTGCACATTGTACAAATCCATGCAGAAACTTGTGAAAATCCTAGGGAAATAATTGTAGATCCAAATAATGTGAAATTAATTTTGTTTGATTCATAACTTTATCCTCTATCCGTGGAAAATATGTTTGCATATGTTACTCTAGCCAAAAATTTCTTTATTTATTATAATGTGCGGAATTTGATAAATGCAAAAAAAAAATCCCTAGGGCTCTACAAATTGTAACACCAATTTTATTGGATCTGTTGTGATGTGGCCTTACCTGGAGAAATGCATATGCACAACCATCTTTGCATTATAATGATTTATATGCTTTAGTTGCCTTATGTTAAATAGTATCTTTGCACTATGTCCTGTTGAATAGTTTGACAAAGGACCACCTGTCATGTAGCTATGACTATCATGGTTCCTCACAATTTTTGATAGACTCATACTTTATCAGAGTGGTTTGGTTTAGCAAGTGTAGAACCTAGGTAACAGGATTAACTTCTAGCTTAGGTCCTGGAAGCTTGCTTTTCCTATCAGCTGACACTAGCTTGTATTTTATTGAACTATAGACTGCATCTAAAAATTGATTGCTTCTTGGTGTGATCATATGTGAATGATTATTTTTGCCTATGCGATCTTGGGTTTAAGGCATAATAAATCAGAACAAAGAACTTGTATTATGTGTCCTTTGTCAGTTCTATTCTATATGCGGTGAGTGGCTCGGGGCGTGGGAGTACGAGGACCTGGGGTTCACCAGCCTCAGCCTCTGCTTCGACTACAACACGATGAAGCTATGAAATGGATTTCTAGGATTAGTGGAGGCTTTGTGGTGAACCTATGCTGATTGGACTATAAAATTTGAGGCTTGCCCTTAGCTCACAAGTTATAGATCATGTGGTGCTGGTTATGCATTATCCTCACTGTTTCGGTGTATTGTTTTGACTAGCCTCCCTAGTAGCGCTTAGAATTCCTGTTATCCAGATGCTGCAAGCCCTTAATCTCGTTTCTATAAAAGCCGAGTAATGTTGTTCTTGAAGACAGAGTGAAAGAGCTTAAGCTAGATAGCTGCATTAGAACGGATTGGAAATATCATTCATGTCACATATTTCTCCCATTTTAATTTTTTTATCTGTGCTTTACACTTACATATTTATGTGTTTTGCTAATTGATATATGTGCATGATTCATTCTGAAAAAAAATCCATAGGACCTGTCTACCCTCTTCCAAATTTATGGTGTCTTCTTTTTTCAACATAGAGTTTGGATATAGTTACTAACATGTGACATCTGATTCCTTCAAGCACTAATGCTTTCTTAGAGGTTCACCAAAAAAAGTACCTTCTTCTTTAACTTGGTTATCATGGATCATAAACATTGAATTAAGTAGTCCTATTATTTTTAAAGTTAAATTTTACTCCAATCTAAAAAGAAAGGTTCTGTTAATTTATCATTCACATCATAAAAGTTTAAGCTTCTTAATTCCAAGACTAGATGGCTTGTGTTTACATACCAAAATCAAAGAACTATTTTTTCACATTTTACCACTATTCTTGAACAATACGCTGAATAAACGCAAACCCATGATATGATATGGAATCATGGTAGCGACTGTTTTAATTGTGTCAAATGTTGTATGGTTTACTGCTTGGGACTGCATTTCAACCATGCCTTTTGTGACTAGACTAGATAAAAAAATGCTATTCCTTAACCTTTCGTTGCTAACAATAGGCAACACAATCAGCTGTGAGTCGCAACAACCACATCAAGTGGCTATTAGATTTGTTTAATGCCATTTCTATTCTTTCTATGGTACTTATCCAGATCATGCTCAGGGTGTCTTCCTCCACGGAACAACGCCACCTCAGATTGCGTACGATCCTCAAGAGTGGGGAAAGAAATCATTTCCATTTTTCTCTGAATTCTAGTAGGGGGTCACAAACCTCCTGTAAAAAAAAACTCTGAAGCTTCCTTGCTTCGATCTTTCTTGCGTGCGTGCGTGAGAGGTTCTTTCTTTCTTTTGTGCCATGGTCGTTGGCTAATTGATTTCCATTCTACGCAGGTTAGCTGGAACAAGACATGAGCAAAATATGTTGATTAATTGATGTTTCGTGGATTTCAGTTCTGATTCTATTTTAGTTTTTTTGCACGTGAGTTTCATCCCCATATCCTAATTTAGGCATTTGATATTTCTTCTGTTTGATGGATTTTCCATACCCTACTTGCTTGTAGCACGCAACTGGTGTTGATTATGATAAATCAGTTTTGTGCTCCATGCCATGACTCCATCCAGGGGCAGCGGTGGAGTCAGCAAAGGGGGCGGCTAATGATGCAGAGCATAGGCAAGCAACTCACCTTCAGCTCACTGCCTATGCCAAAGAGATTGTAACAAGTGTTAAGTGGTGACCGTAATTTCTAAAGGTTGATATATGATCTCTTTACTAAAATTGAATTTTTGTCCAATCCATACCAGCATCTCTAGAGGACTACTGTCAAGTGTCCACAACATAGGTTATAAAGTCTCTCTGCTGCCTTTCCTGTTTTTTATATTTCTCAAAGACCATAAACTCACTTTGGAGTTTAGAAAAGATACAATATATTTAAGTACAACCACATTTTATACGTCGATCCTACTTATTTTTCTTCATGTAGTAATTTTTAAGGATTCATCCTACCATGATTTAATGCGATTCTAATTATCTACAGGAATGCCCATCTCTTTACCTCCTTTGAAATACCTCCATTTCTGGAATATCATTATGATTGGAATATCCTACATTAATGCGTATGCAGTCCTTTCTACTCCACGTTGACATTGCGAGGTAGCCTAATACTGGCAGCTACGCGGCAACACCACGCTTAGTTTCTAGTAACAATGATTTGTGCTAAAATTACAAACAGCATATGACATATATGATCATAAATAAATAACTAAACAAACCAACGGGCATGCACGCGTGTTTCCACCCTCTATCTCTGTGGGCGTGTGTGGACCGCTTAAAATTGGATTTGCAACCGTCCCAACCATGAGAATCAAGAAAATCTCGCCAAACATATTGTGTTATCTAATGCCCTCCATGTTGAGACCATGGCTTGCATGAAATTTTAGAGCAAGTATAATAAGAGGCTGCAAGTAGGCTGAATGTTAGGGTAGAGGAGAGAAGGAAGGATAGAGAGGAGAAGCAGGTTGTAACCTTACAGCCGGTGTCGGGGATCAATACTAGGGTACCCGAAGAGGAGAAGCTAATGACCATCAATATTGACTCATCCGAGCAGTTAAGAGTGCGACTATAGCTCCAACCAACCCCTCGGCGCTCAAGCTCCGCTTTCTTCCGACCTCTGGGAGAGGGCACCGCCTCGCCCGACCTTTAGGTCTACGTTCCGCCTCGCCCGACCCTTGGGTCTCCACCTCGCCCAACCTCGAGGGCGTGGGCTCTGCATCGCCCGACCCTTGGGCCTACGCTTCGCCTCGCCCGATCCTTGGGTCTGCGCTCCGTCTCGCCCGACCCTCGGGTTTGCGCTCCACCTCGCCCAGCCTCTGGGGGAGGACTTCGCCTCGCCTGACCCTTGGGTCTGCGCTTCGCCTCGCTCGACCTCTGGGGGAGGACTCCGCCTCACCCGACCCCGAGGCCACGGGCTCAGTCTCGCTCGACCCTTGGGCCTGCGCTCCGCCTTGCCCGACCCTTAGGTCTGCGCTTCGCCTCGGCTGGCCTCTGGGGAAGGACTCCGCCTCGCCCGACCACGAGGCCGCGGGCTTCGCCTCGCTCGACCCTTAGGGCCGCGCTCCGCCTCGCCCGACCCTTGGGCCTGCGCTCTGCCTCGCCTGACCCTTGGGTCAGCGCTCCTCCTCGCTTGACCCTTGGGCCTATGCTCCGCCTCGCCGGACCCTTAGGCCTGTGCTCCGCCTCGCCGAACCTTGGGTCTACGCTCCGCCTCGCTCGACCCTTGGGCCTACGCTCTTCCTCGCTTGACCCTTAGGTCCACGCTCTGCCTCACCTGACCTCGAGGCCGCGGGCTCTGCCTTGCCCGACCCTCGGGTTTGTGCTCCGCCTCGCCCGGCCTATGGGGGAGGAGTCCGCCTCGCTTGACTCTTGGGTCTGTGCTTTGCCTCACCTGGCCGCTGGGGGAGGACTCCGCCTCGCTCGACCCTTGGGCCTACGCTCCACCTCACCCGACACTTGGGTCTACGCTCCGCCTTGCCTGACCCTGAGGCCGCGGGCTCCGCCTCGCCTGACCCTTGGATCTGCGCTCCGCCTCTCCCGACCCTTGGGTCTGCGCTCCGCCTTGCTCGACCCTTTGGGTCTGCGCTTTGCCTTACCCAACCCCGAGGCCACGGGCTCCGCCTTGCCCGACCCTCGGGTTTGTGCTCTGCCTTGTCCAGCCTCTGGAGGAGGACTCCGCCTCGCGCCGACCCGTGGGTCTGTGCTTTGCCTCGCTCGGCCTCTAGGGAGAACTCTGCCACGCCAGATCCCGAGGCCACGGGCTCTGCCTCGCCCGACCCTTGGGCCTACGCTCTGCCTCGCCCGACCCTTAGGTCTATGCTCCGTTTTGCCCGACCCTTGGGTCTACGCTCCGCCTCGCGCCGACCCTTGGGCCTATGCTCCGCATCACCCAACCCTTGGGTCTACGCTCCGCCTCGCCCAACCCTTGGGTCTGCGCACCGCCTTGCCCGACCTCGAGGCCACGGGCTCCGCATCGCACGACCCTCGGGTTTGCACTCCGCCTTCGCCCGGCCTCTGGGGAAGGACTCCGCCTCGCCTGATCCTTGGGTCTGCGCTTCGCCTCGCCCAGCCTCTGGGGGAGGACTCCGCCTCGCCCGACCCCGAGGCCGCAGGCTCTGCCTCGCCCGACCCTCGGGTTGCTCTCTGCCGCGCCTGGCCTCTAGGGAAGGACTCTGCCTCGCCCAACCCTTGGGTCTGCGCTCTGCCTCACCCGACCTCTGGGGGAGGACTCCGCCTTGCCCGACAGAGACCCATACCGTCGTCAACCACTACAGGTCCAAGCGTATGGGCCTGAGTCAAAGCTCTGATATCAGGGAAGAGACCGGCATGCCCTGATGTAACCCGTGGCCTTGACGGGACATATCGGAGGATTTACAACAAGAACAGTGTCGGGCGTACCGATGTTGTTCTACCTAACCCCCGTACGAACACTGATGGACGCGTCAGTTCACCATGACGTTTGCCAGGATAGAGTGGAGCGCCATGACCGGCATATGACGCCTGCGCATGGCGCTAGTGACGGACAGGACCACGAGACGAAGCCGTCCCTGTTGACATTTACAGGGTCGACGAGACCCGCATGAAGGAGAAGAAGGACCCGACGATCCTGAAGGCCTTCGGCTCTCTCTCTCTCGTTCTTCTTTTTCCTCCGCTGTAACCCATGTTTTCCCTTGGCCTATAACAAAGAAAGCATGGCGTTCCATAAGGGGAGGGCAACACATCACATCGATTCAGGCTAGATACGGTCGAACCATCACGAACCCAGCGAACCCTGGACACACGGCTGAGTAGCAACCGAGCTCTCTCAGCACCCATTCACTCATTTCACTAGAGACTTGGTACATGTCCCTCTCTCGCCCGTTTGTAACCCCTACTATGAATTTTCAGTGCTAGTAACACGAGCAGCAGCAACGAACTGGATGTAGGGACATTCTGCCCGAACCAGTATGAACCTCGTGTCCTCTAAGCACACCATCCAAGCCAGACGCGCAATATTAAAAAATTACTTGTCGGTGGCAACTCGAAACACCGACAGCCGGCTTGGACACAAAAACCAAGAAACTCTGTGAGAGAGACAGGTGGACCATATATTAATAGTGAAGATATAACTACTTTATGGATGAGCCGAGAGGTAGGCTGTAATGATTCATACAGCCAGCAGTCGGCTGTATTATTAGCCTTGCTCTTAGAGTTGGCCGTCTCTATTGGAATGCGAAAATTAACTCTGAGATAGATGTCCAGAATTTGTCTCCGTGCATTGTTATAATATACTCCTTTCGTGTCGCTATGGTATTCGTTCCGGTCAATTTTTCTTAATTTTAACTAGGTTTGTAGAAAATATTAGCAACATTTGTATCTTCAAATAAGATTTTTATAAAAATAAATTCAATGATCTATCTAATGATACTAGTTATGTACTATAAATACTAATACATTTTCTTGTATATATTTGATCAAAGTTAAAAGCGTTTGACTTATCGGGAAACGAGAACGATATTTATTTTGGGACGGAGGGTGTAGCTAGGATCATGTATCAAAATGTCTTGACTAATTGGCCCACCATGGTGCTAATTTGAATGATGTTTGAGTACTCTCTCTATCTAAAAAAATGCAATTCTAGCATTCTTGTATTGTCTTAAGCCAATCTCGATGTGATATCATAGGAGTTTTATGTGCATTAAATAAGACATTGTGTCATAATATTGATAAAGAGAGATAAGATAAAAGTTTCATGAAATGAGTTTCATAGGAATAAAACTTGTTTGCAACGTTTCCAGCACGTGAAACCTCTACCGAGACTAGACTAAAAATACAACTAAGTATGATATTTCTCAAAAAAAAAAAACTAAGTGTGATATTCTAAAAAGATGTGTTATATGTGTACTATGCGTTAGATTATTGAGCTTATAAATATAATCATTTGTTTTTGTCCAATCAACATATGTCAAAAATAAAATGAATAGGGATACATACTTCTTTTTATTGTATGCTATTTTAAAAATATATATATACACATGAGAATTGTATTTTTTTTTAGGGCGGAGGAAATACTACAGGCTATGGCTAGACCACGCACGGCACGGAGGCACCACTCTTCTGTGTATCGGGATTCACCCAGTTCGGGTAGTTAAATGGAGGAAACATTTTCAAGGGTGGCAAATGGACGCTGGCTGAACGGCAGGGGAGCAAATTCTGAAATTTCCATCTAGAAAAACCCTAGCCGGCGGAGGTCAGGAGGCGGCCGCCGCTCGGGCCTGGGGCACTGTCGCAACAGGAGAGGGTCAGAGAGATGGTGCGGCCTTACGCGGTGAAGGGGCGGAAGAAGAAGCGCAAGCTCGAGGAGGCGTCGGCCTCGGACGCTGCCCCGCCCGCCGAAGAAGCGGAGGAGCTGCCACCGCCAGAGGTGGGCAGCGGCGAGGAGAAGAGCAGCGAGGAAGATGAGGCAGCGGCGGGGAAGGAGGAGCACCCGGCGGCGGACGGGCTCCCAATCCTACCCAGGACGGTTGATGGGAAGCGGCAGCCCGGCGCCATCTTCGTGCTTGAGAGGGCCTGCCTCGAGGTCGGCAAAGTCGGCAAGGTACAGTGGTTCGGCTGCAGCAAGAAACTCCTCTTTTTTTCTTGTGCTATATTCCTGTTCCAGAACGAATTCGTTTCTAGCTCGGTTGGATGTTTATGTCCAGTCCAGTTCAGTCGCGTCCTTAGCTTTGGGGGATTTATTGGAGCAGTGGATTTATTGATGAGGTGGTTCTAGTGTTATTAGTAGGAAAAAAAGGGCAAAATCATAGTAATTTTCACCTTATCATGAAACTGAAATGTGCAGCTTGTTGTGACAACTTCGCAGAATGTGGAAATTGATGAAAGAAATCAAGGATGCTAGGATATGAATGGCTAGTATATGAAGTGTATGCCTTCAGGAACGCTCAGTATCTTTGTGATTATGCAACAGTAGATGATTTTATCGTTGGCTTGGAGTGAACCCTGTTGAGATATTGGTGACATCTTGTACGTGTATGATTATAAGTTTATTTTGTACAGGACCAATTGTTACATGTGCTCATATGGGACATATGAGGCTTGTAATTTCCATTCTTCAGTTTATGGCTATAGCTTTTGCAGATCTTTTCCCGGCAAAAGATTGTTGCTTGCACATCTAGAATTCCAGTGTTAAGTAGGCATTTTTTTCATTATTAATTCTAAAAGTGTCAACTTGATATTACTATTCACCTCAGAGTAGACTTGGTGTGGTCTATTGTTTACAGATTCTTCTATCTTGTATATAAAAAGGCACATTTGTACTTTACTAATTTGGTAGCCTTGACCATTGCTAGTGTTTCCATTTTTAATCATTTAAAAGGTTCAGTTTTGTTTGCAGAAACAAAAATTCAAGCATAGCATCTGGGATATTAGTTTGCAGAAACAAAAAATCAAGTATTTCTAAACAAATTATTATCACCCCATGGATATTAGTTTGACAGTTTCTTTTACCATTCTGTGCAGACTATGCAAATCTTGAACTCAGATGATCATGCAAATTATTTGAGGAAGCAGAATCGCAATCCTGCAGATTATAGGCCTGATATCATTCATCAGGTAATGTAAATTTCTTGTTGCCTGAAAACATTAAAAATACTGGAAGATGAATAAAATGCACTCCTCTTTTTATTTGATTCGATTCTCAAATCATTTGCTTCAGGTAAATGGAAATCAGGCAATTTTTCAGTATCAAGTTATCAAGTACTTTCTTTTGTTATTTCCATTATCCAATTGATCAGCTATGCATCCTGTGCTGTTTCGTAAGAAAACATTACTGATTTTAGTAAAACATAGTTGATTGGGCGTTGCCCAACAATTATTCGGCTCATTCCTTTGACAGACATCCTTTCCAACTTGTCTTAGATGATTGTTTTGAAAATGTTTTGCAGGCTCTACTGGCAATATTTGATAGCCCTCTAACTAAGGCTGGAAGGTTACAGGCTGTTTATGTAAGGACTGAAAAGGGAGTATTGTTTGAAATCAAACCTCATGTCCGCATGCCAAGAACATTTAAACGTTTCTGTGGTTTAATGTGTAAGTTACCAATAAAACTCTTATACCTTCTGTATGTTATGTGTTTCTGTTATTTTGATAATTGTGCTGATTGCAGTTAACTATATAATATGGCAGCACAATTGTTACAAAAACTGAGCATTACCGCAGTTGGGAAGCGTGAGAAGCTTCTTAATGTTGTTAAAAATCCTGTTACCCGCTATCTACCTGTTGGTGCACGTAAGATTGGTGAGAATCTATTGTTTAATATAACATATTTCATATCAGATAGATAGATATGCTAATTGATGCATTTTTATATACTTAGGCCTTTCATTTAGTGCTGAGAAGTCAGTCAACTTGTTTGACTATGTTGCCAAATCCAGTGATGATGAACCCCTTGTGTTTGTGGTGAGTAAATAGCTGTGTTTGTAAGCTGAGCTGTTTTGACCCCTTAATGCTTGCACATAATCCCATTCGGACTGCACATTATCTCCAGGTTGGTGCCATGGCCCATGGAAAGATCGACAAGGAATACACAGATGACTACATACAAAGTAAGTAACATTTAGTTGAAACACTAAAAATATTGTATGCTGAAAAATTTGGATATGGGTGATGTTTTATTTCCTTGCATTCACCATAGTTTGGTTGTTAATTAGTTCTATACTGGGTCACATGCACTGATGCACATGTAGCAAATGGTGTTAACTTGGTAGCAAATTGGGCTGATAACCAGTTTGGATCAAAATATCATCCTGTGTCAGACTAGTTTGAGTAGCTGGTACACACATCCTATTTAGAGAATGAGAAACTAGCAAATATAAATGTCCAAAATTATATACTTGATTACATTGCTTGGACAAGCCCTGTCTCTATTCTGTTTGTTTTTTCTTTTCCTTGGTGTACATATTTTGTGAAGACTGCAATGTCTGCATATTATTTATTTATCTGTATGTTTTCCTTTCAACCTTATTGTTGACCACTTCCCCCGTTTGTGCAGTTTGCAACTACCCTCTCAGTGCCGCCTGCTGTTTAAATCGGATATGCAGTGCTCTGGAGCAGAAGTGGAACATCCGATGAGAAGAACTTTTGACACAAGCATGAGAATCTTGTTTTGTTATATACATTTAGCTATTAGCATTGCCTGATTCTTCATCTTACATGTGCTGCCTTCTGTTTATGTACAACACGTAGCTTTGGCTTTGTTTCAAAGTTAAAACCAAATGACTCAGTGTAGCATTATGACGTGTTTTGGACATCAACGCCGGTGCTTATGATTCATAGCCTTAAACTGGTCTGTTCATCAAGTCATTCTAGCAAAACCGAGTGTTTTGCGTGAAGAGACCAAACTTGGCTCTACTCAAACCGGCAAATAAAAGCCTCGCGGCAGCCAGCCGCTCTCATCTCCCCCCCCCCCCCCCCCCCCCCCCTCCTCTTTTCGCGGCGAGATGCGGCGGCGGGGGCTCGGTAGCAGTAGGGGAGGAAGAGAGGCGACCAAGAAACCACCTTGGGCCCAGACTACAGGGATGGAACGACGATCCGATCGTTGATTTTGAAAGAACGAAGATTTGCTGTTTTTTAGTTTGTTGATTTTGACGGGCCAAGAAACCACTTTGGTCCCAGACTACAGGGACGGACGGACGATCCGATCGTTGACGGGCCAATGTATGAAAAAGTCGGACCGTGGCGTAGTAAAATCGAATAGAGGACACTGTTGCTGCTGAACTTGAAAATCGGCAGTCCTGGCGCCTGGACATCCAGACGGACACCCGCGCTGCATTCCGTTTCCCACGCTTGGGCTAGCACGCCCCCGCTCGAGCCCCGCATTTTGCGCGCCCTAGCGGGGCCGCGCCGCCCAGACGACGCCCGCGGCGCCGGACTGCATGCAGGACCGCTCGCGCCCCCCTCTGCATCTCACACGTATTGTAACATGTGCAACACCCGATCTACTTTTGCAATGTCCAGTTAAAACACTTGCAACATACGTCCGGAACAGCTGAAACACTTGGAACATACGTCTGAAACATTTACAAAAGATCATAAAAAACTTGAAAACACTAGTGCCATTGCAAACATATGCAAACATCAAGATAAAACACTTGCAGTATACGTATGAAAACACTCGAAACACTTGCATATATATGCAACATCCTGATTTAGTTTTGCAACATCCCAATAAAACACTTGCAACATACGTCTGAAACAGATAAAACATCTGGAATATACACTTGAAACATACGTGTATAACCCATTGCAACATGTGCAACATCTCGATCTACTTTTACAACATCCTTATGAACATACCTCTAAAATATCTGAAACATTTGAAATGTATGCTTGCAACATGCATCATATCTCGGTGTGGCCTCCTCCACCATCTACATCGAGGCGCCGCGGCCGTAGCAGGAGGCGAGGCCGGAGGGCTTCCGTGCCAGGGCCTGACACTTCTCCTTGCACGGCGGCCTCATTAGCTAGCTGCGGCGGAGGAAGCAGTCGCCACACGTGGGCACGACGGTGCCCCCGTGCCGTCAAGCGAAGCGGGCCGCAGAGCAAAAGCAGCGGGGCGGTGTGGTGGAAAAGGAGAAGGAGCAATACAGGGTGACCGTCGACGGCAGAGCGGGCCACAGAGCAGGAGCAGCGGGCGCGATCGACGGAGGCGGCCGTCGACGCGCGTAGCAGAGCGAAGCAGGTCTCTCATCTCATTTTCCTTTCCTTATCTAACCGGCGCAACGAAAGAGACGGATGCAGACACCGTAATAAAAAAAACTAGCGGACGCAAAGCAGAGGTATATTGGGATGGTATGCGGGCCCATCAATGGGCCTTCAGACGGACGGGTGAAGTGGTGCTCGGATGGACGGACGGCCTATACGTAGCATTTTCGAATGAAAATCGGATGTCGCGGATGCATCAAACGAGAAATCAGTCTAACAGAGAAGTCTGGAGCGGAGAGAGCAAGGAAAGGAACTTACGCGTGGACAAAGAAACACTATTTTACGGGGAAAAAATCTATGCTATGGTGTCGCATAAAATGCTCCGTGAGACGTCCACGCTGGCCCCACCTGCAGCAAGCGAGTGGAGTAGTTCCACGCCACTACGCCGCGTATCACGCAAGCAGGCGGCGTCGCACAGACGTCTTTACGCGACGGTGTCGCATACATATTTCCCCCCCTATTTTAGTTGTAGGGTGAGTATCCGTGCGTTGTAACGGGAGCTGAAAATTTTTCAACACTATAACAATTGCATAGATGTTTCTAAAATCACACATGCTTGAAATTTGAGTGAGTATGGAGTTGGCCGGCTCAGCGCCCCTTTCGAGCTAGACGTGTTCGGTCCCCTCCATGTTGGCACCATATATCTATTATATCAATAGTCATCCAGTAACGGTCACGTCATAATACATGATGCGCTTCTACGGCCTGCACGAGTCCTTTGTGCATACAGAACACATCCAAGTCTTCGTGTTGGTTGCCCTTCTCTCCCTCACCTATCGGTTTCATTAAGGTCACTGCAAAGGTGGAGGAAAACCGCAACAGAAACTATGCCATGGAATTCAAAAACTCGTAGATTTGTTTGAATAATTAGGACTCAGTACACGTGATTTGTTTACAGGATGAGAATGATCTTAGCAGAGATGCAAATCTTACTTGGCCACTGACCTATTATTTAGACAAAAGAAATGAGTAATGCTGGCAAGCAGGAGACAGGGCTCACGGAAGGATCTCTTTCTACATTATGTATCTATTTACTACCCTAGAGCAGTTAAATTGAATATAAGATACAAATTGATCAGACAACTATGGAGTTCCGATTTTTTTTTTTTGCCCTAGGAACATGAATTTGAATAATCCACTTAAACATTAGGGCAGAATTGCCAGCAACAGTTAGAGCATCTTCAAGAGACATTTTAAATTTCATGTTCCATATCTTCATTTAGCTATCTACTTCGTAAAAATCATTTCTCCATAATTTAACATATTTCAACAGACTAGCCATATCTTTGAAAGAAATGAATGGAGCTTGGAGCAACGCAAACATGGCACTAGCTATCAGCCTCACATACATTAAGATAGCATGGCATGCTGGCTAGCCAAATTTAGCTACCGAGGCTCAAGGGATAGCATGTCAAATGAGATAGCAATCGTGCTGGCTAGTCTCTTGAAGATCATTTTTCTAGAGCTTTAGCTAAAAATAGCATTTGCATGTTAGATAGCAATTCTGTTGGAGATGCTCTTAGCTTCAAAAATGGGGCGGCAGCCTCCCATGCAGCAAAACTAATAACAATAACATATGATTGCAGTAGATTTTCACGAGATCTAGCTAAAGGATTAGGTTAAGACTCTTGCAGTTCCGACTGATTATTCTGAACTACTGGACATTAGCTTATATATCTCAAAGATTGCGCTCTGTACCTGATCATCTTCAGAGTCTGATGGCTGAACCCACAAGGGTGACTGTAGTCTCGAACTTGCATCCATCTTGCCCTTTCTAGAAAGGCTCTCTCATGTCTCATTGTCTCAAATGGTCTAGGTTTCTGAGATAGCAGCAGGAAGAGAAGAACCATAAATGAAAAACAGCCTATGTAATAAACTTTACTACTACAAACAGATAACCTAGTCCAAATAACAAAACCATATTGTCGGGTTCATAAACCCAGGGTCCCTCATGGACCAGCTTCCCAACAAAGGCTCGGCCCAGCAGGCAACGTTGCAAACAAACACGTAACTCATGGGCCGGCCCAATTACCTAAACGACAGGCCAGAAGGGCGATCCAATCACCGACCGGAAGGACTGGCCAAGGAGGAACGGCGCCTGTTTTTTGACTCCAGCCCACCTCTCCGACCGGAGCGCTCGCTTCGGTCTCCAGCCAACCTCTAGATAGCCTCTCCGACTAGAAGGCCTGACAAAAGAACTACTTCCGACTCTGACCCACGTCTCCGACTGGGGATGCACCAAACCCCTGCTCACTGCTCTTCTCCAACTGGCACGTTCAGAGCCGACTGGGACTAACCAACCGGGGACGCCCGCTCGGTAAGAACCAGGGAACGGACGGAGAAAGTAAGGTAGGGCGCATAAGTCAAAGTGCAATACCAGGGACCGCACCTTGTGCACCTGCCAGGTAGTACCCTGCGACCCTCCTGGCACGACAGAACCCAAGTAGTGTTGTAGGCGCCGATATTTTCCCCTACAGTATTGTGGCCGCCATTAACTCCCATACGGTAAGGCTCCCCCAACACACCTCTGGGCATCAACTATGTTGTGGGCGTCGACATTTATCGTACGAGGCGAACATGGTAAACCCCTTGCATGTCTCCAGGTATCAATAGTGTGGCAGGTGCCGACGTCTGCCATACCCGAAGAAGACAACACAACCTCCCACGTGCATCTGACATTCAACAGTATTGTGGACGCCTACCATCATCCTGTACCCGCCGGTGTGGGCAACAAGGCTTAGTAGCATACGTACTCTCTCCCTCTCACTTGTAAGGCCATCCCCTTCATCTATAAAAGGGGATGCGCTCTCTCCCAATAGATTTAGATTCATTCAGATCGATCAAGTTCACTACTACACAACAGCAGAATCACCAGGTTCAAACCACGAGCACACACTCGAACACTTAGCTCATAGCGGGGTTCCCATCACTCTCGGCCCTTCCGACCGGAGTCCGACCGGACCTCTTATACCCCCCATCTTTCTCCTTCTCGTTTGTAACCCCACTGCAAACTTCAAACACCTAAGCTCAGGAATACAGTCACCCACCAACTCAAACTGGACGTAGGGCACATTGCCTGAACCAGTATAAATCCTATGTCATTGAGTGTTAGGCCACCTCCGATCACAACGTACGACAAAACTACAAATATTTACTTGTTGGTCACTTTTTGCACCGACACATATGTATTTCATTCATGAATTCAATACATACAGTGTCAACATCATTATTAGGTAATGTTAATGATTAGCATTGAAGGAAAACATTAAGAAATGTGCTGACAGATCGTAGGAAACATAATTTTGTTCAGTTAACTATCTTTCCATCTCCTAACCGGTGTGACTACCTATGTATTTGTGACAGAACCGCCCAATTTATACAAGATCAAGTACGGTTGTCCCCGCTAACACGTTGACATACCCATACTTTCACTCATATAAACCCGGTAGTCCGCCGAGTGTCCCGAAAGACCTCGGTAAATCAACATCACAACCAAGATCGCGTGATTAAGCAAATACACATCACATACATCGGGTTGCAGCGGAAATAATATTACAAAGGGGTTAACAAATAATAGTACAAGTTTGGGTTTCAAAACCGCTTAGTGAAAACAACATAGCTTTCAAATGATTATATTAATATAAGTTCCAAATATATTGCTAGCATAGTGACATCATCCGACAAAAGCATATAGATGAGAAGTAAGTATAGAATCACCGAGCCCATCGGTGGTTAGCCACCATCATCAACAGGTCGAGAACATCACCTGCAACAAGGTGGGATAAACCCTGAGTACTCGAATGTACTCAGCCAGACTTACCCGTCTTAAAAAAAATAAAGCGATACCAAGGATTATGCATGGCTTTCTTTAGTGGGCTAGCTGACTTGTTTGCGAAAAGCATAAGCTATCATGAAGAAACCATTTTAAGTACTCTGCATCATCTTTATTATGACCTATCCATCTAGGTAAGCACCTGTACTATAGCAACCACTTGATTAACCAATAACATCCAGTTACCAATTTAGATTTAGCATATCCCATACCATCCAGATAACCATCATTGTTCCATAATAATTACTACGATGCAGTAACTCGAGTCAAGTGCTCACTATCCAGGAGCGATGGTGATTCGAATCGATTCCTAACCAGCTGGTGATTTATTCCTTACACAAACCTCACTCACCCGCTAAAGTGAGATATTGATCACCGAGTCAACTTTCTAGGAATCTCGAGTTTGCCAGGAACCACATGTACCCGGGGGCCGACCGACTGCACTTTGGTCTTATCATCTCGCCCCCGTGTCCTACCACACCTGCTCCGGCACAGTGCGCTGCGGGCAATCTACTCGGCCCGAAAAATCTCCCAGCTTCGCGGTCGGAAGGTACTTTATCCGGCCAGCTAAATGTAAGGCATGCGTTCAACATGACTCGAGGGCCAACAACGGTCAGTCCTTAATCAACACAGATGGAAACTAACAGCACCCCAGAACCCTGTCTGGTTGCCTCCAACTTTTTCCGTCCGGTCTCCAATTATCCATCACACATGGTTAATTCCAGGATATCATTCTTTCCATAGCTAAATTCTTCCAGTAACCACCTACAATGTAGGTGACCGGATATCACCGATCGCTACCGGTCTAAGCAAGGCTAAGCAGTTATTCGATCCTGACCTAACAGGGTAACAAGGTAGTAAGGTAGGCAAGGATAGTAATAAATGCATCAATGGTTTCAATCAACTCCTACAACTTAATGCAACAATATAGATAAACTCCTATATATAGAAAGAATTGCTTTTATAAAGTAGGAGACTTAGAATGCTCCGGGGCTTGCCTGGGATCCGCCACAAGTCAGTTCAGTTAGCTTGCACCATCCTGGTAACATCTCCGGTTCTAGCATTCGCTTAGTCCTTCCATCTTCAGGATAGATCCATCAAACACTGTCTTCGGGTTTGGCTCCAACATCACGTCCTTCACGTGGTTCAGCTAGCGTACCTAGATGAGATGCAATATGCAAGTGCATAAATATGAAGAATAGTACCATGAGACACATCACAAAATAGCAAGCAAGACAAGCATAGTTTACACTAACACACTTAAGTACTTTGCGATGCTTAACTTAAACATCACACAATCTATCATGCTAAGATGGCAAAGAAGACAACAACACCAAGCATGACACAAGTTTCCCAAGATCTCAAGTGCTCTAACTCAGTCATCATTCAAAGCATACGTCACACTTAACAATATACAAGCAAGCACTATAATTGGAATCTGCCAATTTCTGGACATGCAAACAGCAGCTACAAGATTTAGCTATAACTGGAGTTACACAAATCCAAATGACTTGCAAGAAGACATTATGGAAATCTTATGAAATTTTCTACAATTAATCTTTAATCATCTTAGCATGATTCTCAAGTTAACTAAGTCAAATATATTCATTTACAGAAACTGGTCTACAATTGACAGAAAGCAGCCATTTCTGAAACCCAACTTTAAACAGCTATAACTCTTAAACTACTTGGCCAAATGACACCAAATTTTAATAGAAGCTAGATACATGAATTATCTACAACTTTTGTATAAACAAGTTTCACAACAAAGCACATTATCATGAAGAACTTTGCTAAGTTCCCAGATCTGTCCATAAACCACATCGGCAAGAAAATAATTATTAACTTATGTTGCAAATACATAATTGGGCAAAACCAACTTTACCAACATTTCACACATGACTAAAGAACACCATAAAACCTAGTGTCCATGACCAAATAAATTCTTTTAATGCATTTCTTAATTTATTTTAGATAACAAGGTGACTTAATGAACATATACCAAAAGTGCACAATAACTTCTACAAAAATTACAGTGGCTCACATATCCTCTCAATAGTCTATTGTACAAATGTCACTCCATTTGGATATGTATAGCAACCTCTATGAAAAAGACAAGTTGCTAAAGCAAGAATTCATGTGAGAGCAAGATAAACCAATAACTCACTCATACTTTATCCAATACTCATGAAATTTTTACCACACATCAACTATCACATGAGTAGCATGCCACAAAAATTTCACTTCATTTGGAGCCCTAGATCTACAGTTATGAAAAATAACAAATTCAACTAGCATTACAACCTTACTGCACAAATCTATTTTTACCGCAAAATATTTAAACTAAAACATGCCATATTATAGATCCACTGCATAGATAATTTCACAAGGATTCCAAAAAGTCCTCATTTACTATTTTACGAATTTTCTACGATTTACTATGAATTTCCAAAGTTCCTGCAAAATAATTACAAACCAGTCCTTATGGCACTATTCACCTGAGTCTATGACATTGCAGTTACACCCCTCCCTTTAGTCGAATTGCTGCGCGAGGTCCCTGGTCGGAAAAACAGAGCAGAGGATGGCCGGAGCTTGCTGTTGCGACCGGAGAAGGTACGTCGTCGGCGGCTGAGGGGCGGGGGAGCACCAGGGGGCCCTTGCGCACCCACTGGTGGTTGGAGGCGGCCGGGAGAGGGCTCGTGGCAGCCCAGCCACGTGAGATCACGGCGTCTAGGTGACCGCGCCGGCGGCTGCTGCTCTCCGGCGGAATTCAGTCGCGACAAGCGCACGTGAGGGAGAAGGAGAGGCGAGGCGGAGATGGTGGCGCACGCGGGGAAGCTCGGAGGCAGCGAGGACGCGATGGCGGCAAGCTCAGCGGCGGCGCCCATGGTGGCCGCGCTCTGGCACTCGCGCGCAGGCTCTGGAGAGCGAGAGGGAGCGAGCAGGGAGTGGAGAGGGGGATGGAGAGGGCGTGCTGGTGCCCCTCCTCATCGGCAGCAGGGTGCAGGGCGCGTGGCCAAAGGTGGGATGCGCGGCAGCGGCGGAGGCGCATGGCGGCCACGTACAGGACGCGTGTCGTCCGTTGGGGCGTTTTCGCGAACAGTTGGCGGGCGACGACGGGATCAGCGTGGGACGCGATTTTGGGCTATTTCCAGGCCAAATCAGGACCTGGTACGAAGATCGAAGCCCGCACGAAGCTCTACGTTTTTCATTAAGGGGGTTCAGCCATTAGCAAAACATATTAGAAGATAAATGTATGTCAAAACAACAGTGTCAACACCTTGACGGTAGTCACGGAAACTCGCTTTCGGTGGTCAAAACTTCTTCAAACTGAATCCAACTTTTTGTATGCTCTTCACCAAGGTGTAAACTCCAACTTTTGTTTTTGTACCAAATCAAGTTGCTTAACAAAATTGGAGAACGCGGAATGCCAACGTCGTTGCTTAGCGAAACTCCAGACTTAGAATAATTCTAAGTGTTGAAATCAGCAGCAGGTTCCAACTTCGAGCCCCTGTTTGACTTATTTCCAAGTTGATCTAGCTCTTGGTCCAAAAACAAAGTTTGTTCTACATGATATGTACTACAACTTTCATTTAAGGTCCAAACTCAAAAATGGTATAGAACCTACTGTTCTACTTTGACCAAAGTAGGATCACGATGAAGCTTAAATTATCCTTTTTGTGATCCATTGGAGCATTTTCTTGGCATTTGCCCAACATGAACCTTTCATGACTTTTGTTGTAGAGTTCATCTAGAGTCATTTTGGCAAGGTTACAAGGTTTGGTTGACATCTCATGTTCTCATTCACTTAATAGTGCAATTCAAGCACTTAGTAAAATCATTCCAACAAGGATATAACTTATCATTTCATGTGACTTTTTGATTCCAAACTGCATGAAAATTTTTGAGTGTCTAATATAGATGGGTATTGATGTGAGACACATGAAGATATCCCAATCACACCACCCAAGCATATATCTTGAAAAGGGCCTATATGTAAAGCAAGGGTGCAATATCCAAGTTTAGGTCGGGGCTCAATTCCATAGGTTGACCTTGACATCTTCATCATCACTTAATATACCATGTTTTAGCTCAAACCCATTGCTTAACTGGTGGCAAACACCTGGGGTGTTACAGCCCTCCCCCCTTAAAGGAATCGCGTCCCGAGATTCGATGCGAAAGACTTTTAAGGGAAGAGAAACATGTCATCCAGTTTCCAACATCAGTGATAGCATTAGGCTACTTAACTTCAGAGCATCAGAGAGGCTAATTTGGTCATGACACTTTCTGATACTTGCTCTTCGTCGTAAGCTGTTGTCTGAAGAATTTCCTTCTTCGGCCTTCATGAAGTATTGTTACTTTGGGAGGAATCCAAGATAGCAATGTCCTACGTACTTCGTCCTTGATGTACGAAGAGCGATACAAACGTAGACTAAATACTTGCAGCATCTACTTCCCAAGTGGATATAGCACAGACCATATGAACTTTGCACTAGACCGTAGTCGGTTGACAGATATTCCTTGCAACTGTGCTATATTTGCTCCCAAGGTTTGAAAAGCAGTTCTCTATTAAAGTGGCTTGAGCACAACTTCTCATAAAGGATGTGATCATAAATGGGTAAACGTCCTTTGAGGGTATGAGAAGCTAGTTAACCAATATCCAAACTGGTTATAGCGGTGCAATCACTCAAATGTCAACTGATGGAAAGCTACATAATATTCCATGTGCATAGTGCTCTTTCTTTGATAATAATATTGTATGGTCTGAGTCTGATGAGTGAGTGGTAAACATAGTAGCTGACTCTGTTGGCTCAACATTCTCGATGATCATTCCTTAGGGAGCCTTAGGATCCAAGTTGCAACAGTGATCTGGGTGGAATCTGATGCAACCTCTTGAGTAAAAACACATATAAGGTACCAAAGGCATGTCAGCATTGGAGAACCATTGACGTAGAAGGATGTTAGCGAGGCTTGGAGGACAACACAAGTTGCAAGTAATCACAAAACTAGGGACTAGTTCACTACCAAACAGATTGAGTATAATTTGCCTTCGTGGTGCAGTTGCACAGCAAGTTGGGTTGACTTGCATCGTAGCAAAACCAGCTTTCTTACTACATTTGTCGTCGAGGCTTCCAATCTAAGGCCAATCAATATCTCAAAAACCATAATCTAAAAATCTGCGGTTTGACACCTTTCCAATTGCCTTCGAATTGCAAGGGCACAATTTGACTTGTAGAACATCTTGACTGCTCAACTATTATTGATACGAGAGGATAAAGGTACGGCACAAACATGGGTGCAAGGAGTCTTCTCTAGGGCATGGAGGGTTGTCTAACAGCGATACACCTACAAGTTGTAATTTCTTGGCAGGAATGACAAACACAACCGTCTAATGCAAATGATGATCGCAGTCACAGCGAAATTGCAGATTCTGTACCCTTTTGTTTTCTATTCATATCTCACAAACTACTGCTCCAATATGCACAAAATTTGGTGGGCTTGTAGATCCATGGGTCTTCTAACTACTCACCAAAATTCAACTCAAACGGACACCATTTGACCATCCAAATAATTCCTCTACCAAAACTGTTGTGTTCTGAAATGGCAGCAACCGAGCCGACAAGATATCTCTCAAATCCGATGTTTTACTCAACCAATACTCCAACAAACTTGAGGCATCGACCTATCCTAAGTGAGGAATGAGGTCACCAAAATTTGAGGCCATTCCAACCACGTTTGAGTCACTAATTGCTGGCTCGAAGATAACCATTTTTTTGTCACAAAAGCTGGACAGATTTCTTGTTCTTCCTTTTCTTTGCTTCACACGTTGAGGTGTGTGTTTGGCACTCTCTAATCTTTCTCATAGCAGCAGCAGCTTTTCTCTAGCCAAGGATGGAGGCTATAGTCTTCCTGCCATGCTTCTTAGGTAACAATTTCCGCCGTTGATCTAGATACCAACTTGGCTGTTTTCGCAGGGCACAAAACATTATTCCACATGTAGGGCATTTCTACATTGACAAGGAGCCATTCCTATATATCCTTCGGCACTTCATCCAATAGAGTCCGGACACATGTGTTAGTGGCACCTTGGGGCACAAAGATGCTGACTAAAAAAACTAGGGACGTGCTTTCGCTAGCTCCTACCTAGCCGATACAACGTCTTGTACTATATACGTGATTGTCAAAGATGGAATTGACTAGATAGCACATTTGGAGAAGAAGTAGCACTTGCATTGCGGGGCCAGGTTTGATGTTTCCTTGATCAACATTGTTCTGTGAGATCTGGCCTTCATAGTTACCAAATAGTTGTTACCTATCTGAAGACTAACTTTCCTACTGGTAACAAATTCGTTGTCCCTCAACACTAAAAAGGTTCCAAATCTTCACTCCTGATAATAAAAATTTTGGTCGAAGCCTATAGATGGTCGCCATTGAAGTCAGCAGAAAGGGGTCACACCAAGAAGGTCGATTCATCTACGTCATCCTTATGCACCTAAAGATTGAGAATTTGGACAGGAATCTCATATATACCAGGTGATCTATTACAGCACATAATCTCCTGGTCCATTCATCATCTGACTGATAACTTGTTCAACATTAAGTGTTGGGTTCCTTTCTGATCCAACATGGATGACATAAGTTGCTCACTAGATGACTGACATCATTATAGGGATCGTCAAGTAGAGTCACTTGTCTACCCTCTTGCAGTCTGTTTATGTTCCTGTTAGTGACCTGTTCTTCAAAGGTTAACCGTTGGACGACTTAAAAAGGGAGTCCTATTGCACCTAGTTCGACATATAGATCGCTTGACATGATAAGGAGAGATAACCAAGGAAGAGCTCACGTGAAAATAACACATCGGCGCAGTTCGGCAATGGATCATGACTAGGAACCTTGATACCAGCGCGTGCCGAGCAGCACAGCCTTGTGTGTGCACCCACAGGGGCTCTCGGTTTCGTCGCGGCACCATAGATCGCTAATCATGGCACCATTATCGAACATACAACCCACAAGAAATCTCACATGGCATAAATTGGGTTGCATAGGAGCAAGCACTATGCGAAGGAGGGATAGCAAACAAAGGTAGTCACAAGGTTAGGAGTCAACAAGCAGGGGATCTGAAGATTAAAACATAACGCAAGAGAGCATAGCTTAATTGCCAAAGACAACTGAGCAGGGGACTTCTTGCCAAATTTCCATATACGTCTTGTGTCCACCAAGTGATTACCAAAACTTGGACGTGGTTCTAGGATAGCGCTCTTCAACACTCGTATGCTTATCGAGGACAAAAGGGGTGATAACTATGGCACTAATTAGATAACAAGCATACATACCCACCACTTGGCTAAACTAGAGGACATTATAGGTTAAGCATGTAACCACAATTATTTCTAGCAAGGCTAAGCACACACTTTTCTCAAGCACTTCCTATTCAAGCAACATGGAACAAGGCATTCTTGTTTAACTCCACACAAGGAAGATAGTGTAATACATCGATCACAAGTTACTTAGTACTCAGAACAAAGGAAGGGAAGCATATTTATGCACAAGCACAATCATGATGCATGCTCGTCCTATTCGTCCTCACGAAATTGCCAGCCTAAGGTGGCAATCACGTTCTACGTCGGTGGCATAACACGTACTCTCTCGATATATAGCTAGTCGTTAGCTACATTCAATCTACGCATTCGTGGTTAGCGTACCTGCAGGCAAATTCATTGCAGCCCATTCCCACAAGAGATAAATAAGCACACAATGAAAACAGTAAACTAAGATACTCTCCATATATACATCCCCAGATGTATATACTTCGATATCCATAGCTACCCGACAAATATACCCGCAATTAAGTACCTTCATATATACATGTGTGTAACATGTAAATATTCCAGTAGCCACAGCTAACTCTCCCTTAGACCGACAGTTGGACGGTCATACTCTCACAACTCACACTTACCTGGGCGTAGAGGCAATTGATCCATACAGTACCATTCAAGCGAATGGCATCCATACAATAGTACGCCGTATGGACGACGAAAGAAAAATTGCAATAAAATACATCCCTTAAAGTTAGTACTTAGATAGCCACCTAATAGTCCTTAACTGGGCATAAAGGAGGATGTCGCTAGCATAGTTTTGCAAATAAGTTTTGACAACTTTGCCTGTAGCTAAAGTTTTAGTTAAAATAGACCTTTTAAAACCAAAACTTGGCTTTTAAAACTATGTACCTGATAGTATTATGCTTAATCTCGCTCTGATACCAGCTATGACAGAACCGCCCAATTTATACAAGATCAAGTACGGTTGTCCCCGCTAACACGTTGACACACCCATACTTTCACTTATATAAACCCGGTAGTCCGCCGAGTGTCCCGAAAGACCTCGGTAAATCAACATCACAACCAAGATCGTGTGATTAAGCAAATACACATCACATACATCGGGTTGCAGCGGAAATAATATTACAAAGGGGTTAACAAATAATAGTACAAGTTTGGGTTTCAAAACCGCTTAGTGAAAACAACATAGCTTTCAAATGATTATATTAATATAAGTTCCAAATATATTGCTAGCATAGTGACATCATCCGACAAAAGCATATAGATGAGAAGTAAGTATAGAATCACCGAGCCCACCGGTGGTTAGCCACCATCATCAACAGGTCGAGAACATCACCTGCAACAAGGTGGGATAAACCCTGAGTACTCGAATGTACTCAGCCAGACTTACCCGTCTTAAACCAAAATAAAGCGACACCAAGGATTATGCATGGCTTTCTTTAGTGGGCTAGCTGACTTGTTTGCGAAAAGCATAAGCTATCATGAAGAAACCATTTTAAGTACTCTGCATCATCTTTATTATGACCTATCCATCTAGGTAAGCACCTGTACTATAGCAATCACTTGATTAACCAATAACATCCAGTTACCAATTTAGATTTAGCATATCCCATACCATCCAGATAACCATCATTGTTCCATAATAATTACTACGATGCAGTAACTCGAGTCAAGTGCTCACTATCCAGGAGCGATGGCGATTCGAATCGATTCCTAACCAGCTGGTGATTTATTCCTTACACAAACCTCACTCACCCGCTAAAGTGAGATATTGATCACCGAGTCAACTTTCTAGGAATCTCGAGTTTGCCAGGAACCACATATACCCGGGGGCCGACCGACTGCACTTTGGTCTTATCATCTCGCCCCCGTGTCCTACCACACCTGCTCCGGCACAGTGCGCTGCGGGCAATCTACTCGGCCCGAAAAATCTCCCAGCTTCGCGGTCGGAAGGTACTTTATCCGGCCAGCTAAATGTAAGGCATGCGTTCAACATGACTCGAGGGCCAACAACGGTCGGTCCTTAATCAACACAGACGGAAACTAACAGCACCCCAGAACCCTGTCTGGTTGCCTCCAACTTTTTCCATCCGGTCTCCAATTATCCATCACACATGGTTAATTCCAGGATATCATTCTTTCCATAGCTAAATTCTTCTAGTAACCACCTATAATGTAGGTGACCGGATATCACTGATCGCTACCGGTCTAAGCAAGGCTAAGCAGTTATTCGATCCTGACCTAACAGGGTAACAAGGTAGTAAGGTAGGCAAGGATAGTAATAAATACATCAACGGTTTCAATCAACTCCTACAACTTAATGCAACAATATAGATAAACTCCTATATATAGAAAGAATTGCTTTTATAAAGTAGGAGACTTAGAATGCTCCGAGGCTTGCCTGGGATGCGCCACAAGTCAGTTCAGTTAGCTTGCACCATCCTGGTAACATCTCCGGTTCTAGCATTCGCTTAGTCCTTCCATCTTCGGGATAGATCCATCAAACACTGTCTTCGGGTTTGGCTCCAACATCACGTCCTTCACGTGGTTCAGCTAGCGTACCTAGATGAGATGCAATATGCAAGTACATAAATATGAAGAATAGTACCATGAGACACATCACAAAATAGCAAGCAAGACAAGCATAGTTTACACTAACACACTTAAGTACTTTGCGATGCTTAACTTAAACATCACACAATCTATCATGCTAAGATGGCAAAGAAGACAACAACACCAAGCATGACACAAGTTTCCCAAGATCTCAAGTGCTCTAACTCAGTCATCATTCAAAGCATACGTCACACTTAACAATATACAAGCAAGCACTATAATTGGAATCTGCCAATTTCTGGACATGCAAACAGCAGCTACAAGATTTAGCTATAACTGGAGTTACACAAATCCAAATGACTTGCAAGAAGACATTATGGAAAGCTTATGAAATTTTCTACAATTCATCTTTAATCATCTTAGCATGATTCTCAAGTTAACTAAGTCAAATATATTCATTTACAGAAACAGGTCTACAATTGACAGAAAGCAGCCATTTCTGAAACCCAAATTTAAACAGCTATAACTCTTAAACTACTTGGCCAAATGACACCAAATTTTAATAGAAACTAGATACATGAATTATCTACAACTTTTGTATAAACAAGTTTCACAACAAAGTACATTATCATGAAGAACTTTGCTATGTTCCCAGATCTATCCATAAACCACATCGGCAAGAAAATAATTATTAACTTATGTTGCAAATACATAATTGGGCAAAACCAACTTTACCAACATTTCACACATGACTAAAGAACACCAGAAAATCTAGTGTCCATGACCAAATAAATTCTTTTAATGCATTTCTTAATTTATTTTAGATAACAAGGTGACTTAATGAACATATACCAAAAGTGCACAATAACTTCTACAAAAATTACAGTGGCTCACATATCCTCTCAATAGTCTACTGTACAAATTTCACTCCATTTGGATATGTATAGCAACCTCTATGAAAAAGACAAGTTGCTAAAGCAAGAATTCATGTGAGAGCAAGATAAACTAATAACTCACTCATACTTCATCCAATACTCATGAAATTTTTATCACACATCAACTATCACATGAGTAGCATGCCACAAAAATTTCACTTCATTTGGAGCCCTAGATCTACAGTTATGAAAAATAACAAATTCAACTAGCATTACAACCTTACTGCACAAATCTATTTTTACCGCAAAATATTTAAACTAAAACATGCCATATTATAGATCCACTGCATAGACAATTTCACAAGGATTCCAAAAAGTCCTCATTTACTATTTTACGAATTTTCTATGATTTACTATGAATTTCCAAAGTTCCTGCAAAATAATTACAAACCAGTCCTTATGGCACTATTCACCTGAGTCTATGACATTGCAGTTACACCCCTCCCTTTAGTCGAATTGCTGCGCGAGGTCCCTGGTCAGAAAAACAGAGCAGAGGATGGCCGGAGCTTGCTGTTGCGGCTGGAGAAGGTACGTCGTCGGCGGCTGAGGGGCGGGGGAGCACCAGGGGGCCCTTGCGCACCCACTGGTGGTTGGAGGCGGCCGGGAGAGGGCTCGTGGCGGCCCAGCCACGTGAGGTCACGACGTCCAGGTGACCGCGCCGGCGGCTGCTGCTCTCCGGCGGAATTCAGTCGCGACAAGCGCACGCGAGGGAGAAGGAGAGGCGAGGCGGAGATGGTGGCGCACGCGGGGAAGCTCGGAGGCAGCGAGGACGTGACGGCGGCAAGCTCAGCGGCGGCGCCCATGGTGGCCGCGCTCTGGCACTCGCGCGCAGGCTCTGGAGAGCGAGAGGGAGCGAGTAGGGAGTGGAGAGGGGGATGGAGAGGGCGTGCTGGTGCCCCTCCTCATCGGCAGCAGGGCGCAGGGCACGTGGCCAAAGGTGGGATGCGCGGCAGCGGCGGAGGCGCATGGCGGCCACGTACAGGGCGCGTGTCGTCCGTTGGGGCGTTTTCGCGAACAGTTGGCGGGCGACGACGGGATCAGCGTGGGACGCGATTTTGGGCTATTTCCAGGCCGAATCAGGACCTGGGCCGAATACGAAGATCGAAGCCCGCATGAAGCTCTACGTTTTTCATTAAGGGGGTTCAGCCATTAGCAAAACATATTAGAAGATAAATGTATGTCAAAACAGCAGTGTCAACACCTTGACGGTAGTCACGGAAACTCGCTTTCGGTGGTCAAAACTTCTTCAAACTGAATCCAACTTTTTGTATGCTCTTCACCAAGGTGTAAACTCCAACTTTTGTTTTTGTACCAAATCAAGTTGCTTAACAAAATTTGGAGAACGCGGAATGCCAACGTTGTTGCTTAGCGAAACTCCAGACTTAGAATAATTCTAAGTGTTGAAATCAGCAGCAGGTTCCAACTTCGAGCCCCTGTTTGACTTATTTCCAAGTTGATCTAGCTCTTGGTCCAAAAACAAAGTTTGTTCTACATGATATGTACTACAACTTTCATTTAAGGTCCAACCTCAAAAATGGTATAGAATCTACTGTTCTACTTTGACCAAAGTAGGATCACGATGAAGCTTAAATTATCCTTTTTTGATCCATTGGAGCATTTTCTTGGCATTTGCCCAACATGAACCTTTCATGACTTTTGTTGTAGAGTTCATCTAGAGTCATTTTGGCAAGGTTGCAAGGTTTGGTTGACATCTCATGTTCTCATTCACTTAATAGTGCAATTCAAGCACTTAGTAAAATCATTCCAACAAGGATATAACTTATCATTTCATGTGACTTTTTGATTCCAAACTGCATGAAACTTTTTGAGTGTCCAATATAGATGGGTATTGATGTGAGACACATGAATATATCCCAATCACACCACCCAAGCATATATCTTGAAAAGGGCCTATATGTAAAGCAAGGGTGCAATATCCAAGTTTAGGTCGGGGCTCAATTCCATAGGTTGACCTTGACATCTTCATCATCACTTAATATACCATGTTTTAGCTCAAACCCATTGCTTAACTGGTGGCAAACACCTGGGGTGTTACAGTATTGTGAACTATGTATGCAAGGTAGTGTAGCACAAACTGCTAGCTAACAATTTTTAAAGGCAAGAGGATGCTTACCATCCTTGCTTCCATGATTCCATAAGCTGTGGTGAGAATTCTGTTTTTTACACAATATTTCTTTTGTATCAGAGACTTTTAGAACAGAATTAGTGCTATGATCATGAACCTAGCTATTTATGAAAGAGATTCAAAGTTTCAAATCAGTTCAGATATTCAAGTATGGTGTTTAGGACATGAACAACAAACTAACCAGTACCAAAGAATCAAGGGTAACTGATCACACACCATTGATGATTGATTTGCCCCTTTTGCACTTGCTAGCTAGCGATGGAAGCTCGATACAATGTCCAAATTGAAAGGCTCCTGCATATGAAAAATCTCTTTCCTACTAAATTACATAGAACTTGTAGGGACCCACACACAGAACATCAGTTCCTATTATTGCAGAAACTAAGTGTTCCTATTATTGTCATTCTTCAGGAGTTGTCAACTTCATTTTTGTCAAAGCAAGTGAAGCCTACTTAATTTTGCAACTTTAGAGCATAACCAATGATAAAACATGTTCATGTCTTTAATTTTAGACCTAAACAATGTGTACCTTTTGTTCTCTTAATGATTATTTCTTAGACCACAAGAAAGTGATACATATGCTATTTAGGGCTGGACCCCTAGCTGTAATGGCTTCTCATACAAGAAACTAAATTTAATTCTCAAGGAGTATGGTAAAGACTAATCGAACAACATATGAGAAAAATCAAACAAACATTTAGACAAGCCATTGTCACCACTTGAGGAAGAGCTCCCGCTTCTCATCGCTGAAGGGCTTCTCTTAGAGACCCTTGTTCTAGAACTCGTTGTAGACGTTGTAGCACATGGTGTGGCCCTTGTGGTTGTGTCATGGTAGAAGATGATGTTCTCTGGATCGAGCAGGACAAGGTCAACATAGAGGAGTGAGGTGATGCCAAATCGCTTGTGCCATAGCACTGCGTACTTGAGCATCGCCATGGCATCCTTCATCTTGAACTCCTGCACGTGTAGGAACTTGAGCAGCACCATGTCTGTGCTCATCGTCCCCCACCACTGGGCTCAGGGTTCATTCTAATAATTATAGACATTGCCATGGGAGCCAGCATCCTCCCAACCTAAAACTACTCATGGCTCCCAACTACACATCAAGGAAGCAATGAAACCTGAATAAGGTACTACACATGTTGCTCCAAATCAGGTCCATGAAATCCAAATCATATAGTAGGGATGCATCTCATTTGAAAGCTCTAGTTTGGTTTTGGTGAATTGATGAAACCCTAAGTGCTAACCTAGTTTATCAAAGTGATCATGAGATAGGTAACACATTCCAAGTGGTGAAACAAATGAAGATCATGACATGATGATGGTGATGCCATGGTGATGATCGAGCGCTTGGACTTGAAAAGAAGAAAGAGAAAAACAAAAGGCTCAAGGCAAAGGTATAAGTGATAGGAGCCATTTCGTTTCAGTGATCAAGATACTTAGTGAGTGTGATCATATTTAGGTTCGATAGCCATACTATTAAGACGGGTGAAACTCGTATCAAAATATGGTTATCAACGCGCTACTAGATGTTGTAACTCATTGCGTATGCATTTAGGATCTAGTGGAGTGCTAACACCCTTGAAAATGTTTTTATGAAAATATGCTAACACACATGCACAAAGGTGATACACATTGTGTTTAGCACTTGGGAGCAAGGGTTCAAAACTTCATCGGTGGAGTGTCCACCCGTAGAGTGAGGATAGTCCGACGGTGCCACCGGCGCCCCGTACAGAAAAGATAGAGTTTCACAGAGTGCACCGGATGTTGTCCTCATGGAACCAGACGCATCCGGTGGCTAACCCTAGGCATCGGTCAGTCAGCAGAGACTGACTGGACTCTGAGTGAGTCCGGTCATGTGTGATCGGACGTGTTCGGTCGCTCAGGGAGCTCTCTAGACGCTCTCTGAGTTGCATAGGACGCTGGCTGATAAAACCGACTGGACGCTACTCTGGCGCGTCTAGTGCTAATGACGTGGTGCTTGGGGGGTTTGGTATGTGTGTTGACCGGATGCTGGGTGAGTCCGATAAGGGGTGACCGGACACGTCCGGTCACGACTGGAACCTTACTAGAAGTTACCGGACGCTAGGCAACTATGTGTCTGGTCCTACACTGTAGTGCGTCCGGTCATAACTTAAGTGTACTAATGACCATTGAGATCGAGCGATCAACATTTGAAGCAGGGGACATGTGGCGAAAATATGAGGACCGAAGGCTGGGGTCCTATGTCCGGTCAATTCGACCGGCGCGTCCGGTCGCCCTGATTTCTCAGTAAACAGAGAGCCAACGACTCTATTCATGGGGGCTCTCTATTTAAGCCCCATTACCGGCTCTAGCTCACTCTCTTGGCCATTTGCATTGACATAGCAACCTTATGAGCTTAGCCAAAGCCCTTCCACTCATCTCCATCATTGATTCATCTTCTTTGTGAGATTGGTTCATTCCTCGACTCGGCGGTATAACCATCTTGCTCTATCACTTTATATTACCGCAAACTAGTTGTCAAGCTCTTTAGTGTAGCTAGTCGTGAGAGCTTGTTAGTTTGATTAGTGTGGCTCTTTAGTTAGCCTTTGGGAGCACACTAACTTAGTGTAGTGACATAGCCATTGTGTGGATAGAGACTATATAAACTAGGATTGTGGTAGGTGGCTTGCATTTTTAGTAGGCTAGCGCAACACTCGCTTCGCCTCATATTTGTTTAACCGGTTTGCTAAGTGTTGTTGTAGAATTTTTTTAATAGGCTATTTACCCCCTCTAGCCATTAGGACCTTTCATCATTCACAAATCACAACGACAGAGGCAATAACTCACCTCCATAGTGGCTGAAGAGGTTCCAGGAGATTGAAATTGGCATATATGGAAGTGATGGGTGTTCCTGCATAAGAGCATGCTTAAATCAAACATATCAACAGTGAATCTAAAAAAGTAAAAACTATTTTTTCGTCAAACGGGGAGGGCAAGCAAGTGATCTGTGAACTGATAATTGCTAGCTTGCTGCTAGTAAATTTTAACCCTAATACTAGGCAAAGAAAAAACTTTGAGCTAGCCTACGAACTGGCAAGTAACATATCCAAAAGAACATGGTTGGAATCAATTGTGGCCACATGCCCCCTCAATGATGACCAATCGTACCAATATTGCAGAGTAAGCAATTGCATGGAAAGAGAGATTTTGGGGAGCGCGATGGGAGATAGAGGCAGGGAGCAGCAGCGCGTACCTATGCCGTCGAAGCTGCCGTGGACGGTGTACCCATGATCGAGGAGAAGGTTGACGATCCACGATCCGATGAAGACACTGGCACCGGTGATGCACATGACGACGGCCATCGTGCCCTGTCTTGCCCTCTTGAATAGGGCTAGGATTGGATCGCGAGGGGGTGGGAAGGGGCGGCGTGGAGTTGGGGCAGGTAGGGCGGAGGAGCACGAGGGGCGGTGCTGGGCAGGCGGGTGCTTCTTGCGGGCCTCGTCGTCGCCATGGCGGCGGCCAAAACCCTAGCAGTAGCCGACGGTGAAGATCGAGGACACGAGATGGGGCAGTTGCGGGAGCTACTCACGCACGACACATCGGACTTAGGTAGGGCCCACATGTCGGCATGGTAGAAAGATCGCAGGAGGGGAATGGTAGCGGCGGGCCTCGCCGTCGCCATGGTGGTGGCTAAAACCCTAGCAGCAGCCGACGGCGAAGATCGAGGACGCGAGATGGGGCAGTTGCGGGAGCTTCTCACGCACGACGCATCGGACTCAGGTAGGGCCCACATGTCGGCACGGTAGAAAGATCGCAGGAGGGGAATGGTAGCGGCGGGCCTCGCCGTCGCCATGGCGGTGGCCAAAACCCTAGCAGCAGCCGACGGCGAAGATCGACGACGCGAGATGGGGTAGTTGCGGGAGCTGCTCAGGCATGACGTATTGGACTCAGACAGGGCCCACATTTGGCGCTGTAGAAAGATCGCAGGAGGGGAATGGTAGCGGCTTCACCACGGTAGTGGTAGACGGGTCCAAGTGACTCTTTTTAGTAGTAGAGATAGGGTATGTGGTGAGTCTCACCACTCACCAGCCAATCAGTTTGAACGGAGGAGTCTAGAGCTAGGAGAGGCATGGACAAAGAAACACTATTTTACTTACGACCTAAATAAATTCAGGAGCTAAAGTATAGAGGTGTCACATCGGATGTCATATGAGAGTGTCACATCAAGTGTCTGGATAGTAATAATAAAACAAATTACATAAATCATCGGTAATCCATAAGATAAATTTATTAAGCCTAATTAATCTGGCATTAGCGCACGTTACTGTAGCACCACATTGTCAAATCATAGACTAATTAGGCTTAAAAAATTCGTCTCATAAATTAGTCTCAATCTGTGCATTTAATTTCGTAATAGTCTATATTTAATACTCTATGTATGTGTCCAAACATCTGATGTGACAGGAGCTAAAGTTTAGGAGGAGAAAATAAATCGGGTTTGCAAGGTGAGTTTGAGTCTCACCGGCCGATGCCCACACTATACGCATCGAACTGCCTGACGCACCTTAAATTTTGCATATCTGGTTCACTGTCTAAAAATCGGTGATTTCTACAGGTGGCTGTCCAGCTAGCTCCAGTAGAAATCGATAATTTCTAGAGCCGAGCCAATTTCGGACCACCCGTAGAAATATATTTCATGGAAATAAAAATTGAAAAAAAAAATCCCAGGAGAATACCGTGGCCACACGCATTGCAAGTTAGAAGTCACGCGCTTTCTTTTGCGAGAAATATAATTTTTTTACTCTTCCAAAAGCTATCTTCTTGCGCGAAGTTATTTGGCTTTGCTGGCTAGTGGCCACTGGCTGATTTTGATCCTACAATTCTCCGTCATGACAGCACCAGTGTCATTCAAATTACCAACAACCCAGTCAAGCATGAGCTTACTAAGCACATTGGTGTTGATGTCTCCTATATATAATCCCATTGCCAACAAACTAGAGAAAATTCTCTATTTGGCCCTCTTAAAAGAAGTCTTCCCTTCTTGGCGCTGACAAATTTGAACTTACCTATTTGCCCTGAATCTATGATTTTTTTTTTGGTCTTTTTTGTCAGTTTGTTCCTCTAACAGTGTTAAGTAGAGGACGAAAAGACCATTGAAAACTGGATGCGAAATTAACCTTTAGCATAGTATAGAGTTCACATACAAACTACAGATATCAGTGAAATATACGATGAAAAACTGAAGTTTGTATTGTGTTTAAGGTTAATTTCATACTAAGAGGCAAAATGTTTTTTCGTCCTCCACTTAACACCGTTAGAGGGTCAACTGATGGAAAGGCCATAAAAGGAATTAAAAATAGATCTAAGACTAGGACCCAGAAAGAAAGGCTTGATTTTTAACATGGCCTTTCAAACTTCAACTTGCAGATTTCTTCACCCAGGCCTAGAGCCCTAGACTCGAGATCAACGCCATTTTCACATACTCAAACTAAACGTGTCAACTCATATTCGTAGCCACTTTTGGTTTGAGGGGGGAGTTAATATATGCAGATATATATAAGTCTTCTCTCTTCTGTTTCTCTCTTTCTAGCCCATGTAGGCCTTACGGCCCCTTTGGGCCCATACACTATACTTTTGTAAACTAGACTTAATGCAACTGTTGTGTGAGGTCATTCTTCATTAACAATAACATGCTCACAAAATTTGGGTGTAGGAGAAGACCAACACAGATTACTAGTGCTAAAATTACAACGACAAGAATAGTGCTAAAATTACATACACCATACAACATATATATGATCACAGATTACTAAAGCATGCGCACGTGTTTCCACCCTCTATATCTATATACCTGACCCATCAGAGACTAAATCTTACACCTGGGATTTCCATAAACGTGCTCACCAGGCTCGGTGACTAAGCAGTTAGCAAATGACGTATCCTGGTTCATGTCTGTTTCCAAAGACCAGGGCTTTTACTATAGAATGAATTGGTCAATCATATGCTGTATGACATCGGCACCTTCGCTATGCATCACAGGATCTTTTACCTGTTAAAATTTCATTCCAAGACAGGTTTCCGCCTCAGTATATCTTTCACAAACATTTAAGTGCTGGCCACTAAATTGTTGACAGGGAAAGAACGAACTATGGCACTTGGTACCGAAGCAAATTTTTATTTCTGAATATGAGAGAACGCCACCAGGAGGCAAAGGCAATACCTGAATCACACTATGTGCTGCAGATCTTACTTTACTGTTGTGGAAGCTAACATCCACCTTTTCCCATGACACACGCTTAAGTCCTTGTAAAAGGCGTTCTGAAAATAGCAATAGAAGTCAGCCCATCATGTGCAGTTCTGCAGTAAGGAACAAAGCATGACAGGAACTAAATAATGTTGGATCATGAGTCATGACACAGGTTAACATATGACAAAATCCAAAACATATATTTTCCTTCCCTCCAAAAAAGCATCTCCTAATGCACTGTAAATATGGAGACATGGAAAGCTTTCCCTAGAAAACAAATGTGAAGCTCCTGGAGTCCTGGTTACTCGTGAATCGTGATGGATGGATAGCATAAAATGATGGAAGTCCAACATTCTACAATAGAGCAGCATGCCCACGTTAATAAACAGACTGGGCATGTCAATAACTCAATATCAATCTGGATGAGTCAGGAAACTGTCCTTGGATGTGGTTTCGTTCTGTAGCATATCAATCTCAGCTTGACTTATCAGTCATGGTATAGTATTTTTCTCTCACAACAAATCAGCGAACAGTACTTTTCGGCAGGGTTCTCAAAATGCTATAAAGTCAGAGACCCCACTTGACAATCAGCACGGCATGGGTCATTAAACAGCTACAGTATGATAGATAGAGGCCATGCTCCTATGTCTAGAGTTTTTTTTAAGCTGCATGAAAAAGGTATTTTAAAAAAGAAAAACTTTGAGGTTTACCTTTTTTGAAAAAAAAAACCTAGGATGAACTATGTATTTCTCATTTCCAAATCCTGAGCCTAGGAATACTTGAATCAGGTATTCATTTTTTTTTCAGGATTAACTGGGAAGCTTTATCCTCTTTAAGCCTTCAGCAACTAAGGAACTCACTCCCAACATGACAATATCAACATACAACAAAAACTGTCAATCGTATTTTGACAAGTGAGCAGGAAGCAGATCCAAAACTTCCTGGTAGCCCTTCCACTTAGGCACTGTGAGAATACATAGAACAGTGAGGCATCACTAATTCACAGAGAGGTAGGAAGACCGGAAGACACTAGGAAGTAAATACGCTAGTGTCTCAGTACTCCCATATTATGTTAGCTTTTGCAACATTGCCAACCTGGAAAAAAATGCCTAGAATTTTCATATTATAATAGCATTTCATATTTTGTTTAAAAAGATATAAATCACAAATAGTGAAACAAACACATGTTCAATTGTATAACCCAAGCATTAGTACAAACCTTCTAGTGTGCAGTTGTCTGTGTCAGTACATTGATTAGGAACTTCTGCTTTGGATAGTTCCTCATATACAATATGCGGGTAAATCTTGTTGGTTGAATCAACCCACTGGAAGAAGAAATGGTAGAATGAAAGAAAAGATCATGTTATCGGTTGGCCAAATTAAACCAACACAAGTTACAATGGAAAGTACAGAAGGTTTACCTTGGGTAGTTCAGAATCTTTTCTGATCGATGATGTTCTCCACCCAACAATATCTTAATCAACATTCAGTTATGGAAAAAAACTTTAAACAACGCTTATTACTACATGCTAATTTCAGGAGTGAAGTAAGGATACGATCATGACCAACATTGGAGTATGCAACACGTCGTTTAAATGCTTGCAAAGCAGACCTACAACAATAAATTGGTAAGCTATAAGCATTCGCAACCCAGGTATGTGAAAGCAGTTGTCGAAGATAAGCATACATGAACTGCAGGTCCCCCAAATTGTCCACCATCCGTTGCAGCAATGGAGGCTTTCCATCATCATTGTCAGTAAGAAAGAGGTGTTTTCCAGTTCTTCCAAATATCAAATGAATGATGTGGCACGCAAAATTTTCAATTGCAGTAACTCCAAAAAGGAAAGGAACCTGTACATTTAAACAAGATAAAATTTCAATCAAGTGTTTGAAGAAACATGTTATGAGTACAAAAGGCTTCTGCAGACCAAGCTATTATACTATTATTATCACTCAAGAAAGATAGTTATTTTTTACATCATTTTGAAAAAGAAGTGCTTTGAATCATTGCTATTTGACTCGGACCTGTTCTGAAAAGGTCGAGGTATTTCGAATTGTTTGTTTCCATGCAAGGATGATAGATTATTTTTCATTTCTGAATGTGATGATGAAACACAAAACTTAAGTTACTAGGTACCTGCTTATTTCCTTTGGAACCAAGATGTGGTGACGCAACTGTTATAAAGTTCACTGCCTCGAGTCCATGTATGGTACCTCTATTGTTGTCATCCAGAGTTTGCAGAGTATTTTCGGATGTTCGTTTAGGTGGTTTATAAAGTCTTCCAATAGCGTATCTAGCAACCAATCCACCAACAGAGTGTGCAACAAAAGATATCTTTTTGATATACGGCCTTCTGTTGATTTCTTCTATAACCTTCATTGAGATAATTTGTCATCAGTTTGTAGAAGGAACATAAAGTAGAGCATAACACATGGTCAGAAAACAAGCAAGAACCATAATGAAAGAACTAACCTCTTGTGCCAATCGTTCACCCATCACATCAACACCATCTAAAGTTAGCTTGTGCATGTTGCGGTTGCTACCTACACATTAAAAAAATCATTCAAGTAAGCATAAGAAAAGATTATAATGACACAGAAACATCGCCACAATCATCTTTAATGATGCAACTTTCTGCATCATCAGTTGCACATGGCTAGGTATATATTCTTCAAGGAAACAAGATTCCAAGAGCCAAACAAAACATAGAATATAGGGTAAAGTACACTTTCCAACCCTCAACTCGCACCGAAGTTCGATTTTCAACCTTCAACTATGACACCGGTTAAGAAACACCCTCCAACTATCAAAACCGGACAAATTTGGTCCTCGGCTGGTTTCAAAAGTGGTTTTCTATTTTCGGGAGGCGCCGAAATTTTATATTATTTTTTTGAGCATCTTAACGTCCTCAAATGAAAAAACTCAAAACTACAAAGTTGTAGATCTCATTGAGAGCTACAACTTTGGTATAAAAAGTATTTTCATTTAACTCCATACAAATAACATATTAGTGCTCTAATGCAGCAAGCGCTAGTAGGCGATTATTATGGTGCTGAAATTTTATATTATTTTTTCGAGCATCTTACTGTCCTCAAATGAAAAACATTAAAACTATAAAGTTGTAGATCTCATCGAGGTCTACAATTTACATATAAAAATTATCTTCAACCGACATCGTATTGAAGGGTTTTCTATTTTTTGAAATTTGAGTCTCGTCACGCGACAAAACAATATTGTGGCGTGACCTAGAAGGCACCTAGGTGTCCACGGCGTACCCCTAGCTCCACAAAATGCCACAATGCCTCAAAAACCATACAGGACATTTTGGCCTTTCTCTCTCTTAATGCAATGACACACACTCTCCAGCATGTTTCAGAGAAAAAAAAAACTCAATGCATCAAGCCATCAACCAAGCACCTCAGGTGTACCGGTCGGACGTCACTGGATATCAAATGTATGAATAGTTCAACACGACGATTCAAGGATTGGTGATTGTGATATGCTAAGTTGTCAAATTGGCATTTGAAAAAGTACTATACAACGGACACCAGTACATACAAAACTCACAGCTCATGAGAAACTGTCAATATGAAGTGATGAACACAATGAGAGAGCTTACGATGAACTATAACTTTGTCTGAGAGCTGCTTATCAAACTGCTCAGCTCCAAACTTCCAATCTGCTGTGCTGTACAACAAAATATTGAGGAGTAAGGATCAATACGTTGGCCAAAACAATTAAACTGCTACCTGAATCAAACAAGGCGTAAAAGGATCACTATTATATGGTTGAAATGTAAATAAATGATGTGAATGCACCGAAATTTTACCAAACCGCGTTTCACTTTGGTACTACTCTATTTAGGCACTCTGAATCCATCAGCATGGGGTTACTTTTCCGTGGCTAGTTGGAACTACCAACCTGCCCAGTGCAGATCTCGTAGCGTCTCCGCATGAGGCACCTCAATTCGTTAAGAGCACATTTTATGTCTCCAAACCAATAATTTACTTCATTCACTTCAGAAAAAAAAACATAGGAAACTGCTTTTGCACCCCGCGCCGCCGCGTGGAATTAATCCAAACAATGATCAGACGATAAGAGAACTAACCAGAAAAGCCTCAACGTTCTCAAAACAACCAAAATGTTTTCCCCACGTGAAAAGGCGTACGGCAACAAGTTGTTCTCGGAGCAATTAAGAACCGAGCTCGATCAATTACGCAGCTAAATGGAACGAAGATCAGCTAGAGCCAAGCAAGTGGCCGTACCTCCCGACGATCCCGTGGACCATGACCATCAGGTGGTCGGGCCCGGCGGCGGCTTCCGCCGGCCCCTTGTCGGCCACCGCATCCCGCCAGTCCCCTCCTCCCAGGTCACCCATTCACGGATTCACCCCACCACGCAGAGGCAGGCGCACCAGCGGAAAGGCTTGTGGGAAGGGGAGCTCGCTCGCGCGGGGCAGAGAGGGGCGCACGGAAAAGGGGAAGCTGTCCTTATAAGAGCGGCGGGTTTGGTTTGGCGAATCGCGACTCGCGACGCGGATGCCGGAGCCCGGAGGCGAAACGAAGCTGACGAGGGGAGGAGGAAACGGCTGTTCGGGGAGAGCGGATTGGCGTTGCTGTGGCCGTGGGCTCTGGTTGGAGGGTGACAGCTGACAGGTGGGGCTTGCGGTTGGCCAAGGAGGAGGCCATCTGTCACCTCGCTTCGCTTCGTCTAGGCAAGGGAAGGCCACGGAAGGACGAAGGACCCAACTGCCAACCATCGGTTTTAATGACCGTGCTGCTAGATGGCTGGTCGTGTCGTGTGACTCGTGTCCAGGCGTCCAGCAGCAGGATTGCCGAATGCTAGTGACCACATGACAACCACCTATACAATGCTAGTGACCACATGACCACCATAATCGAAACCGTCCATAAACAATTTGTTCGTTTGCTCGTAAACGATCGTAAATTTTCAATCAGGAATCGTGTTTTTCTCTCATATCAAACTAGTCAACAATAAATAATCCACGATCGTTTACGGCCTCCCGAACAGGCCGAAGCCTCTGCAACACTGACAACAAATAATCATCTTATCCGTAGCAACAACCAACAAGGGCCCAATTCGCTGGTCTGAAATTTGGCTGAAACTAGCTGAAAAACACTGTTCCAGCTGAATTATTGTGAGAGAAAAACACTATTCTAGCTGAAAAAAAAACCGAACACGCCGAATATGGGGTAAACCGAAGATGACCAAATTGGTTTCAAAAAAGCGATGTCTTCTTCAAGAATACGATATCCGCACATGTCGAGATTGCAAGACCGACAAAGAGTTTTCCAATCAGAAAAGAACTCCAGGCGGAGGGTGGGGTTGCGGGAGAAGGGCACATGAGTCACGACAATGTTATTAGATAGCATCCAACAAAGAAGATAATGACACGCTTGTCATCCTTGAAAGATGGATTTGCCTTCGATGTCGACAAAGGCTATATTACCAGGCAGGTGTTTGGGCGTCGAAGCCAAGCTTTGGTAAGTTGGGTTCTTCCACAGTCCACACACACCCCACTAAACCAACACACAGGAAATATAAATGAGCAGCTGGCACTCACTCTGGCAGGTTGCATCTCCATCCAAAGCAAATTCTACGGTTGCCGTTCGTTGGCAAATTAGCAGTGGGTTTTAGAACGGTACGTACATAGTCGTTCATGATACACTAGTATATCGAAGCTCGTGGATGTTATATTGAGATTTAACAATTGTATCAACTATCAAGCACGTCACTGTGATTTGTGAGGAAAGGCAACACAAAGATACAATAGATGCTGCTTGGCAGTTGGCACCACGGAATTGCAGGATTATCTGCAATCGTGTTCATTGCACGCAAAGCCAAGCCATGGACTTTGGACCACCCACAATAGCTGAAATTTGCGTGCACAAAACACAGATCCGTCAATGCGGACCGTCGTCAGTGGAGCGTGTACGCACAAGCCAGGGCAAAGCTAACATGATTTAGAGATGCGTACGCGTCGCGCGCGCGCGATCATTTGAAGGCGTCGTTTGGCGACCGAGCAATGCATGCAACGAGCCAACGAGGGCAGTGAAGACTGAAGAGTGAAGTCGTACTCGAGAGATCAGCAAACGAGCTGCGTTCTTCTTGTCGTAAAATTACGTACGCATAGTGATACGTTCATTCATGGTGAAAAGGGATTGTATCTTTTTTGCCCATGAAACAAATACTACAAATTAAGCTATCCTGATGAGACAAATAGCAATATTGGATAGGGACGGCAGCAAACCGATGGATAGCAAGGCGGTGTGTTTTCGAGAGAAATCGAGACAACACCTCGAGCTGGACCACATGAAACTGATGATGCGTGTGAGTAGCGTGGAGGGTGGTTTTGTAGAGTAGTAGTTCGCCTTTGCGCAGCCTGTTCGCTCGCTCGTATACGAACGTGGATTATAAATTAAAATAATATTTTTCTCTTGTATCAAATTAATCAGCAGTAAATAATCCATCATTGTTTGCGACAAAACTAACGGCGCAACGGATTGTGAACGCCTGCGCCTGCGACTCTGCCAGTGTGGTGGTGTCACTGTCGATACATTTATGCTTCTGGCAAGCCGTTTCAAAGCTTTTGACGATCGAGCACAGCCGAACACCTGTTGTCACACTTCCCAGCAGGAGCAACGAGCGGTCGCTTTCGTAGCTCGTTTAATTCCAGTCCCATCACTCTCCAGCAGTACAGTCCAGCTGCCCATTTTACGGTCGTTTGTCAAAAGGACGGCAAACGAATCGCGTTGAATGAAACGAGATCTGGCTGTTGCCCCTTGCGCGCGGCACGTTGGCACGTTGCTGGAGGCTGCCGCCTGCCGCCTGCCTGTCAACGTGCGGTGCAACGCAGTCACTGTATTGCCTGCCCGTATTGAGGTAGCTGGACGTCTTGCTTTGAGAGGAGAGAATTATTTCCTTGGCCTAAAAAAAAGTTTTTTTTTGCTTCCTTTCTTGGCTTTTGTACTTTTGAAGTTACTTATTTGGCCCAAAAACTATCCTTCAATTCTTTACATGGCCCTCCCTTAGTTTGAGACTTAACGATGTTAAGTTAAGGGCAAAATGATGATTTTACCCCTAGACGAAAAATGATCGGTGCAAAGTTAAGTTTGTCTGTGTTTAATTTTGAGTAATATTTCATATTGTTTTGGGCATAATTGCATAAAATAAGGAATATAATATTGTGAACAATACAAAATATGCTAAAAACTAAACACAGACAACCTGAACTCTGCACTGATTCATTTTTCACCTAGGGGTAAAATCTTCATTTTGTCCTAACTCCTAACTTATAACACGATTAATTCTCAAAACTAACGGAAGGGCCATATAAGAAACTGAAGATAGCTTCTAGACCACATAGCTAGCTTCAAAAATAAGAGGGCCAAAGAAGGAAATGGAACTTTTTTTAAGGCAAGGAAACAATTCTCTCTTGTTTTTTTTTTTTTTTGAATCAAATTCTCTCTTCTTCTTGAGAGAAATGTACCAAGAAACACTACCAAACGCCGATTGCGCCCTTGCCCCTTGTTACAGGTCCAAACAGGCTCGAAGGAAGCCCAACCCAACACCCCCTCTACAGCCCAAGAGCGGAGAATGCCAGCCCAAGCAGGGTTTTCCATCCCTGTAACCGCCCGATCCCGAACAACGCCAGGCGGCGGCGGGGCCACGCCTCCTCCGCATGACGCAAGAGCCGACGTCACTCCTCCCGATCTGGGCGCGGACGCCAACGACGCGACGACCCAAGTCGCGACGCCACCAGCTTCCCATCTCCTCAGACGCCATGGCGGAAGCCCACGACCACAGGTCCTCCTCCACCGCCGGCCGCCCCTTCTTCTCTGGCCTCTGCGCCGCGGCGCTCCGCCGCAAGCCCCTCGGCGCCCACGGCTCCGCCGCCGCTGCCGCCACCGGCGAGGGCCTCGTGCGGCAGCTCGGCGTCCTTGATCTCGTGCTGCTCGGTATCGGTGCGTCCATCGGCGCAGGCATATTCGTCGTCACTGGCACCGTCGCCCGCGACGCCGGCCCAGGTCAACCCTACAGCCCCATACTAATTTGAATTAGAATCGAAACCAAACACTGCTGCTGCTGCTCGGTCCAGGCCGACATTTGCAGTATAATGTTTACAGTGGGAGCTACAGCTTGTTGGTTTCATGGCTAAGTAGAACCAGTGCGATGGCGCAGTGATTTTGGGGGATCGTTCACGCTTGTTATGGAGCATTACGGAAGTACTTGATTGTTTTGCTACTTCAAATGCCCCAACTGAAGTGTTGCTTTATTTGCCAAAGTAGCGTGTCCTCCTTTGTTTCGTTTCTGTGGAACTGAAACTAACATGAGGTTATATAACAGGCGTTACAATCAGTTTTGTTCTTGCCGGAGCTGCGTGTGTGCTCAATGCCTTATGCTATGCTGAACTCGCATCTCGGTTCCCTGCTGTGGTTGGGGGAGCATACTTGTACACGTATGCAGCGTTCAATGAGATCACCGCCTTCTTGGTCTTCACTCAGTTGATGGTGGATTACCATATCGGTGCAGCAAGCATTGCTCGTAGCTTAGCAAGCTACTTTATCCAGTTCTTGGAGCTAATCCCGTTCTTGAAGGACCAAATTCCAAGCTGGATAGGGCATGGAGAGGAGTTTTTTGGTGGTGTCATATCGATTAATATATTAGCCCCCATTCTTCTCATAATCTTAACTGCGATTCTCTGTTGTGGTGTCAAAGAGTCATCAGCAGTGAACACGTTTATGACCACATTGAAGGTAAGATTGTTTACATGCTCTTATTGGGTTTTGTGTTCGCTGCACCTTGAACTTGCTCATTGTTGAATTGGCAAAGGTGATATTTTCCTGTAACATCATTGTTAGGTAGGTGGCTAAGTGAGCCTTTCCATATGATACTAGTTGTTCTATGATAAGAGTTTTTGTGCTTGCACAAGGCAATGCTTTTTAATGTTAGGTGTTATGTTTCTCAAGATTTAGTTTTTCATGTTTGTGAGGTAGAAGGCATATGCAATGTTGTTTACTACTTTGGACTGATGCACCTGTTTCCAAATGCAGATAATCATTGTTATAGTCGTTGTATTTGCTGGTGTGTTTGAGGTGGATGTATCAAACTGGTCACCATTTATGCCAAATGGTTTCAAATCTGTAGTGACTGGAGCCACAGTAGTCTTTTTTGCATATGTTGGATTTGATGTGGTTGCTAATTCTGCTGAGGAAGCCAAAAGGCCGCAGGTAATTCATGCTGGATTTATTGCCTTGTCTTTTTATGGCCATATTCTATTGCTTAGTGAATGTCAGTATTCGATTTTTACATAATATATAGATTATAATAGTGTGAAATGCATTCTAACTTCTCCTGCTCACGCAAACAAAATTTTCCAGAGGGACTTGCCCATTGGTATACTAGGAAGCCTTCTAGCATGTGTGTTGTTATACGTTGCTGTATGTTTGGTCATTACTGGAATGGTTCCATATACATTACTCGGTGAAGATGCTCCTTTGGCTGAGGCTTTTGCTGCTAAGGGCCTGAAATTTATTACTGTATTGATCAGCATTGGAGCTGTTGCTGGACTTACTACAACACTTCTTGTTGGCTTGTATGTTCAGGTAATACCTTCTAACTTGACTATGTATGTTTAGGTCACACTAGTAGGTTTCACTAGTCAAATTGATCTACTTGATGAGGATTACATCCTTTTAATTGTAAACAGTCACGTTTGTATCTTGGACTTGGAAGGGATGGGCTTCTACCTTCAGTATTTGCTAAAGTACACCCAACAAGGCATACTCCTCTACAATCTCAGATTTGGGTTGGTTGTGTTGCAGCAGTCATGGCAGGCCTCTTTAATGTGTCTATGCTCTCTCATATTCTTTCCGTTGGCACTCTGGTATGGAAATTTCAGTAAATGTTTCAGCAACAATGTTTCATTCTCATCATCGAACAGTCGCATGTAACTGCTACTTTTTTCCCCTTCTTTCTTTCTGGGAGCAGACCGGTTATTCAGTTGTATCAGCTTGTGTGATCACACTAAGATGGAATGACAAAGGAACTAGTCGCCGCTCCCTTGGAAGTATGTCAATCTGGCAAGAGGGTGTTCTATGTCTTGTCATAGTTGCTCTTTGTGGTTTTATAGTGGGACTTTGCTATCGCTTTAACTATGCTATAGCCTTTATGGTGGTAGCTTTTGTGATAGCTGTTGCTGCCAGTTTTGCTCTCCAGTTCCGTCAGGTAAATTCCATTTATATCTATCTGGCCTACTTACTGCGTACCCTCATAATCCTGTATGCGTGCAGTCCATTGTTTCAAGTTGCATAAATCACGCTATTTGCTTTGCTGTTTGAAACCATGGATAAAGATGTCATGCTACTCTAAATATTTAGACGCACTGAAGCTCAGCCTCAACTTGCTGATACATTGTTTTCTCAAAACTTCCCTGTCCAGGTCTATGTGGATCAACCTGGCTTTTCATGTCCTGGGGTACCGTTGCTTCCCATTATCTCTGTTTTCTTCAACATGGTCCTGTTTGCTCAGGTTTGCGCTGCTCTATTCTGATTCCACTCACAGATTTCAATACTGAAAAAAAAAATTCCTTTTATGGTGTTGCCTTTCTAACAAATATTTACCACCAAATTCCCATGACTGATGGCGATGACAATTTGTTTGGCAGCTACATGAAGAAGCTTGGTATAGATTTGTCATCCTTAGTCTCATCGCTTTGGGAGTTTATGCTGGCTATGGTCAGTACAACGCTGTTGCTTCCAGCTCAGAACACTCTACTATTGGTTACCACGGCATTCCTTCTGAGGCCGCATGAGCAGATGAGCTATGGCCAGCCTCCAAGTTCTTTGAGAATACTGTACGATACCATCGTCACCGAAGTTGGGACATGTTTTTTTTCTCTTGAACTATTGCACGGTGCATACTCTGTAATTACGCTTAGTACCCCTATATGTAGACAGTGGATTTCTTAGTCTGTAGAACGAGATGTCGTAGTAGTGTCCACCATACCATTCGTCAAGGAGCATGCCAAGTGCGTATACGGTATACCTTGTAAAAAAGGAAATGAAAATAAAGAACTGCGCATGCATTGTTTGTAGCAACTCATTGTCATGCACTATATATATTCTGTGTATATATATTGTGAAGAGTTTACATCAAGTTGCACTGCGGTCGTCTTCTGCCGTTGCCGTGCACTCGCCGTCAAAATCCTCGGCCGCCAGCTCCTCCCCCGTTGCTATTGGGCCTCCTTCTCCGCGCCACCCCGCCACCGCACAGCCTGCCCTGTCGGGCGTTCAGCGTGGCCATTTCACCCAGTACGTTCGGTTCCAGTGAATCACCCCTAGAACTGACATTCAATGGCTAGACGCACGGGATAACACGGCAGTGATGGTCATGATTGCAGCAGAGATATTAGACACACACACACGTAACAACTCCTCCATCCCTAATTCCGGCTGGCCAGTATCCGCCATGCATGTGTAGTGTAGGACTAGTAGGATGCAAACGGCGGTCGAAGCATATACTCAGGCCTTGGATCAAAGGAAAAGCATAGGAAACGTACAGGAAAATCTTTCGAGAGGAATTATCTTCTCTCTCATCGTTTGGAACAAAGAAAATCACAGGAAACTTTTCAAAGCAACGGCAGCTGCACCTGTACTTTTGGAGAAATCAGAGAATGAGGTCTGAGCTCATTGAAAACTTTTCTACGGCTATTCAACGCCTCTCTCTCGTTGGTTAACTATACTCTACAACATGTATGGCTAAAGTTGTTTTATTGTAAGAGAAAAATATTAGAGTGAGTTTATAAGTTAAGTGAACGGCCTTCGCCGGTGGAATTTTGATGAATGGACGAGCTGTGTATGTACGGTGAATGGATAGAGAATTAGGCCTGGTTTAGTTTTCAAAAATTTTCACCCTAAACTATCACATCGAATCTTGCGGCACATGCATAGAGTATTAAATATAGACGAAAAAAAACTAATTACACAATTTGGTTGAAAATCGCGAGACGAATGTTTTAAGACTAATTAGTCCATGATTAGCCATAAGTGCTACAGTAACTAACATGCGCTAATGATGGCTTACTTAGGCTTAATAAATTCGTCTCGCAGTTTCCAAGCGAGCTATGTAATTAATTTTTTTTATTAGTATCCGAAAACCTCTTCCAACATCCCTGAAACATCTGATGTGACATCTAAAATTTTTTTATTTCGTGAACTAAACGCAGCCTTAATACACACGAGTAGGAGGCACATATGTAACAGTTGCACGCTATTAAATGCCACGAGTTAATTATAAAATACAAGCAAGTTGATCCACTATTATTAGAGATGCTAATTTTAGTTTATTACTCCCATGTTTTTTTTGTCCTATTCGTTTAGCTGATAAGCTATGACTGAAAATACTGTTGGCTGATTTATTGTGAGAGAAAAAAATTGTTTATTGGCTGAAAAAGTACGGCTTATAAGCCAAACGAACAGAACGTTTATTCCTGTGTGATGGATTCCTACGTTCCTAACACTATTTTTCATATTATTTCTACGTTTTCTATTCCTCTGATTTGCAATACGATTCATATCCCTTTCTTGTGTTTTTATACGTTCTTTGTTTTCGATTCCTCCTAACGAACACGGCCAGCCAGCGCACCGAATCGAGCAGCAAGGTGACGGTGTGTGTGACACCCACTGCCACTCGCCCACTCCTACTCCTACTCCTACTCCTACTCCTAGGCCATGTTTAGATTGCGGATAATTTCAATCCGATGAATAGTAACACTTTCGTTTTATTTGGTAAATATTGTCCAATCGTGGACCAACTAAGCTCAAAAGATTCATCTCGTGATTTCGAACTAAACTATGCAATTAATTATTTTTTTTACCTACATTTAATACTCCAGCAAGCAGCTAAAAATTGATATGATGAAGAGAAAATGAAAAAACTTGGAATTTGGAGATGATCTAAACAAGGCCCTGCTCCTACTCCTACTCCTATTCTTGCGTCGCGTCCAGCGAGCTACTACCACATGCCCGCGCACATGCGCAACGCATCATTACCCCACAAACCCCACGTCCCCACCGGTGGCAGCGCCGCGCCTGCTGCAGCCATGGGCCTGGGCCACCCCACCAGCATAACGAGCTGGCTCATAGCTCGTTATCCTAACGTGCCCGAATGCCAGCTCGGCTTAGCCTGTTAAAAACTCAAGTTAGCTCGTTAAGTTCGTAAGCTAGGTATAAAAAATACATAAAATATAATATTTATATTTATCTAAAGTTTGAGAATAATAATAATATAAAGAAATACATCTAGACCAGTTAGCAGTCAATTTATAGAGTCTAGACCAGTTACTAATCAATTGTAAAGTGAAAAGACATGAAGTAATACAAAAACTAATATAAGTTTTGATATTTTTTTTCCTGAAAGTTTAGCTCGTTTAGCGAGCGAGCGACTCGCGAGCTGACTTGAGTTGGCTCGTTATAGATAAAGAGCTAAAATCTTAACTCGGCTCGGCTCGTTAAGCTGAGCCGAGCGAGCTAACGAGCTTCTGAGTTTTTCGTCCAGCCTTACCCCCAGCTAATCTCCTGTGGGTCCGTGTCGTGGACTCGTGGTGATGGTACCAGTGGTGGATCGAGAAAATATTTTAGGAGAGACTGAACAACACGATGTTCGATTTTAAGCCTCAGCTTCAACTACATTATAAAACTAAAATTCATGGGATTCCACTGCTCCTCTAGCGTCAGTGAGGGCTTGAGCCCCGCCCGCCCCACCGCTAAATCCGCCGCTGGGTGGTACCCTGGTGGCCTGGTATGATAGCAGCAGCTTGTTCGGTGTTCGCTGCCGCGCGTATCGCATCGCATCGCAGGCGGATAGAGATGCGTGATTAATTACCTGCACCGTCCGCGTACAAAGAGAAAGGAAATGCGCGCCGGTAGCAGCGATCCATGCGAGCGCGATGTGATTGGCGTGCCCAACCAGCCAGCCCAGGCGCCCAGCTGCTTCGTTGTAGCACAAGCACCCGCTCTGCTCCATATTCCCCGTACGCTGGCTACGCGCTGGGGCACGCACGCACGGCGCAACTGTGCACGCCGTGGGTGCTGAGCAGGACCACGGCGCATGAACAGACACGAGTACACGACGAGAGAGCTGTGGCCTTGTACTGGCGGCAGTAGCTGGAGGCTGGAGCCTGGAGCTGCTGCTGCTCATGAAATGACGCTGGGCAGTACCAAGCCCGCTGTGGAGGGATGATCCGAACGATCAGCCTCAAATTAAAGGGGGGCCGGGGTTTATCGCGAGTGCCACAGCACGGCGCGTACGATCGCCGGACCGGAGCGCGCCGACCAGGCATGCTGTCTGTTCGCTGGGGCTTATCAGTGCATTGTTTTTCTTTCACGATAAATCAACAAACAGCCGAGCTTGTTAATCTAGAAACCAACTAGTGGAACAGGCTGACGGTCTCCAGAGAGTTGCGGCCCCGGATTTGGAAGGGATTTGGAAGCTACCTTTGCGGCTTTGCGGTTGCGGGTTGTTTTGGTCCGGTCATTTGCAGGTGGTGTGTTCTTTGGCCTTTGCAGCGCCGGGACAGGTCTGCTTCACGTGCTTCCGCCCCTTTTGCGTTTGGTTTTGCCGTTTGCGCCGAGATGGACGGACGATGCAGGAGCGGGACCGGCGGTCTGGTCCCGTCCTGTGAATGAATGGGATGCCGCCGCTACCTGGTGAAAAATCGGTGTCCAGCTAGAGTCCACCACTCCACGTCTTCACCTGCCTGATCCTGACACTGAGGTGGAGTATTACTGTCGGCACCGAGACTTCCTCCTTTTCCCCCCCTGTAGCTGCTGCTCGATGCGTGTCTGGTTTAACCGGCGTGTTCTCACTGAAATGCGCAGCTAAAAACGAGAAATGTCGGCATACCTCTTACGCTTAGGTGTGACACCCACGGATGTGCGGCTGTCAGTGTCAACTAAAGAAATGCGATCGGTTTGAGGCCTCGAATGGGAGATCTAGGATGTCACCTAAAGCTTTATTTCTTGACAAGATACCACCGCGCCAGGCCATCGAAACAAGTCGAGAGCTAAGCGGATCTTCTTCAT